>NW_027364393.1:0-240591 GCF_046119375.1 Phyllobates terribilis
GGAAGAATGTTGTCTGGTCAGATGAGACAAAAGTAGAGCTTTTTGGGAAAAAGCATCAACATAGAGTGTACAGGAAAGAAAAAGAGGCATTCAAAGAAAAGAACACGGTCCCTACAGTCAAACATGGCGGAGGTTCCCTGATGTTTTGGTCTTGCTTTGCTGCCTCTGGCACTGGACTGCTTGACCGTGTGCATGGCATTATGAAGACTGAAGACTACCAACAAATTTTGCAGCATAATGTAAGGCCCAGTGTGAGAAAGCTGGGTCTCCCTCAGAGGTCATGGGTCTTCCAGCAGGACAATGACCCAAAACACACTTCCAAAAGCACTATAAAATGGTTTGAGAGAAAGCACTGGAGACTTCTAAGGTGGCCAGCAATGAGTCCAGACCTGAATCCCATAGAACACCTGTGGAGAGATCTCAAAATGGCAGTTTGGAGAAGGCACCCTGATATTACTGTTGTGCATTTACAATATTCATTGATTTTTGCCATTGAAAAACATGTTTTTCATATACCAGAAATGTTTGAAGCTACTGACTGAATGAAAGGAGCTGGCATCTCACTCTCTTTGAATCTTCTCTATCATGCTAGGATTAGCAGGAAAAAGCAAAAAATTTCAGAATTGCACCTTGCAATGTGGAGATATTACTGTTTGTGCATTTACAATATTCATTGATTTTTGCCATTGAAAAACATGTTTTTCATATACCAGAAATGTTTGAAGCTACTGACTGAATGAAAGGAGCTGGCATCTCACTCTCTTTGAATCTTCTTTATCATGCTAGGATTAGCAGGAAAAAGCAAAAAATTTCAGAATTGCACCTTGCAATGTGGAGATATTACTGTTTGTGCATTTACAATATTCATTGATTTTTGCCATTGAAAAACATGTTTTTCATATACCAGAAATGTTTGAAGCTACTGACTGAATGAAAGGAGCTGGCATCTCACTCTCTTTGAATCTTCTCTATCATGCTAGGATTAGCAGGAAAAAGCAAAAAATTTCAGAATTGCACCTTGCAATGTGGAGATATTACTGTTTGTGCATTTACAATATTCATTGATTTTTGCCATTGAAAAACATGTTTTTCATATACCAGAAATGTTTGAAGCTACTGACTGAATGAAAGGAGCTGGCATCTCACTCTCTTTGAATCTTCTTTATCATGCTAGGATTAACAGGAAAAAGCAAAAAATTTCAGAATTGCACCTTGCAATGTGGAGATATTACTGTTTGTGCATTTACAATATTCATTGATTTTTGCCATTGAAAAACATGTTTTTCATATACCAGAAATGTTTGAAGCTACTGACTGAATGAAAGGAGCTGGCATCTCACTCTCTTTGAATCTTCTTTATCATGCTAGGATTAACAGGAAAAAGCTAAAAATTTCAGAATTGCACCGTGCAATGTGGAGATATTACTGTTTGTGCATTTACAATATTCATTGATTTTTGCCATTGAAAAACATGTTTTTCATATACCAGAAATGTTTGAAGCTACTGACTGAATGAAAGGAGCTGGCATCTCACTCTCTTTGAATCTTCTTTATCATGCTAGGATTAGCAGGAAAAAGCAAAAAATTTCAGAATTGCACCTTGCAATGTGGAGATATTACTGTTTGTGCATTTACAATATTCATTGATTTTTGCCATTGAAAAACATGTTTTTCATATACCAGAAATGTTTGAAGCTACTGACTGAATGAAAGGAGCTGGCATCTCACTCTCTTTGAATCTTCTTTATCATGCTAGGATTAACAGGAAAAAGCTAAAAATTTCAGAATTGCACCGTGCAATGTGGAGATATTACTGTTTGTGCATTTACAATATTCATTGATTTTTGCCATTGAAAAACATGTTTTTCATATACCAGAAATGTTTGAAGCTACTGACTGAATGAAAGGAGCTGGCATCTCACTCTCTTTGAATCTTCTTTATCATGCTAGGATTAGCAGGAAAAAGCAAAAAATTTCAGAATTGCACCTTGCAATGTGGAGATATTACTGTTTGTGCATTTACAATATTCATTGATTTTTGCCATTGAAAAACATGTTTTTCATATACCAGAAATGTTTGAAGCTACTGACTGAATGAAAGGAGCTGGCATCTCACTCTCTTTGAATCTTCTTTATCATGCTAGGATTAACAGGAAAAAGCAAAAAATTTCAGAATTGCACCTTGCAATGTGGAGATATTACTGTTTGTGCATTTACAATATTCATTGATTTTTGCCATTGAAAAACATGTTTTTCATATACCAGAAATGTTTGAAGCTACTGACTGAATGAAACGAGCTGGCATCTCACTCTCTTTGAATCTTTATCATGCTAGGATTAACAGGAAAAAGCTAAAAATTTCAGAATTGCACCGTGCAATGTGGAGGTATTACTGTTTGTGCATGCTAAGAGGAGCAGGAAAAAGCAAAAAATTTCAGAATTGCGCCTTGCAATGCGGAGAAATTACTGTTTGTGCATTTACAAAATTCATTGATTTTTGCCATTGAAAAATATCATGTTATTCATATACCAGAAATGATTGATGTTTTTCAATGGCAAAAATCAATGAATATTGTAAATGCACAAACAGTAATTTCTCCGCATTGCAAGGTGCAATTCTGAAATTTTTTGCTTTTTCCTGCTAATCCTAGCATGATAAAGAAGATTCAAAGAGAGTGAGATGCCAGCTCCTTTCATTCAGTCAGTAGCTTCAAACATTTCTGGACGTTTTTCAATGGCAAAAATCAATGAATATTGTAAATGCACAAACAGTAATATCTCCACATTGCAAGGTGCAATTCTGAAATTTTTTGCTTTTTCCTGTTAATCCTAGCATGATAAAGAAGATTTAAAGAGAGTGAGATGCCAGCTCCTTTCATTCAGTCAGTAGCTTCAAACATTTCTGGTATATGAAAAACATGTTTTTCAATGGCAAAAATCAATGAATATTGTAAATGCACAAACAGTAATATCTCCACATTGCAAGGTGCAATTCTGAAATTTTTTGCTTTTTCCTGCTAATCCTAGCATGATAAAGAAGATTCAAAGAGAGTGAGATGCCAGCTCCTTTCATTCAGTCAGTAGCTTCAAACATTTCTGGTATATGAAAAACATGTTTTTCAATGGCAAAAATCAATGAATATTGTAAATGCACAAACAGTAATATCTCCACATTGCAAGGTGCAATTCTGAAATTTTTTGCTTTTTCCTGCTAATCCTAGCATGATAAAGAAGATTCAAAGAGAGTGAGATGCCAGCTCCTTTCATTCAGTCAGTAGCTTCAAACATTTCTGGACGTTTTTCAATGGCAAAAATCAATGAATATTGTAAATGCACAAACAGTAAAATCTCCACATTGCAAGGTGCAATTCTGAAATTTTTTGCTTTTTCCTGCTAATCCTAGCATGATAAAGAAGATTCAAAGAGAGTGAGATGCCAGCTCCTTTCATTCAGTCAGTAGCTTCAAACATTTCTGGACGTTTTTCAATGGCAAAAATCAATGAATATTGTAAATGCACAAACAGTAATATCTCCACATTGCAAGGTGCAATTCTGAAATTTTTTGCTTTTTCCTGTTAATCCTAGCATGATAAAGAAGATTCAAAGAGAGTGAGATGCCAGCTCCTTTCATTCAGTCAGTAGCTTCAAACATTTCTGGTATATGAAAAACATGTTTTTCAATGGCAAAAATCAATGAATATTGTAAATGCACAAACAGTAATATTTCCACATTGCAAGGTGAAATTCTGAAATTTTTTGTTTTTTCCTGTTAATCCTAGCATGATAAAGAAGATTCAAAGAGAGTGAGATGCCAGCTCCTTTCATTCAGTCAGTAGCTTCAAACATTTCTGGTATATGAAAAACATGTTTTTCAATGGCAAAAATCAATGAATATTGTAAATGCACAAACAGTAATATCTCCACATTGCAAGGTGCAATTCTGAAATTTTTTGCTTTTTCCTGCTAATCCTAGCATGATAAAGAAGATTCAAAGAGAGTGAGATGCCAGCTCCTTTCATTCAGTCAGTAGCTTCAAACATTTCTGGTATATGAAAAACATGTTTTTCAATGGCAAAAATCAATGAATATTGTAAATGCACAAACAGTAATATCTCCACATTGCAAGGTGCAATTCTGAAATTTTTTGCTTTTTCCTGCTAATCCTAGCATGATAAAGAAGATTCAAAGAGAGTGAGATGCCAGCTCCTTTCATTCAGTCAGTAGCTTCAAACATTTCTGGTATATGAAAAACATGTTTTTCAATGGCAAAAATCAATGAATATTGTAAATGCACAAACAGTAATATCTCCACATTGCAAGGTGCAATTCTGAAATTTTTTGCTTTTTCCTGCTAATCCTAGCATGATAAAGAAGATTCAAAGAGAGTGAGATGCCAGCTCCTTTCATTCAGTCAGTAGCTTCAAACATTTCTGGTATATGAAAAACATGTTTTTCAATGGCAAAAATCAATGAATATTGTAAATGCACAAACAGTAATATCTCCACATTGCAAGGTGCAATTCTGAAATTTTTAGCTTTTTCCTGTTAATCCTAGCATGATAAAGAAGATTCAAAGAGAGTGAGATGCCAGCTCCTTTCATTCAGTCAGTAGCTTCAAACATTTCTGGACGTTTTTCAATGGCAAAAATCAATGAATATTGTAAATGCACAAACAGTAATATCTCCACATTGCAAGGTGCAATTCTGAAATTTTTTGCTTTTTCCTGTTAATCCTAGCATGATAAAGAAGATTCAAAGAGAGTGAGATACCAGCTCCTTTCATTCAGTCAGTAGCTTCAAACATTTCTGGTATATGAAAAACATGTTTTTCAATGGCAAAAATCAATGAATATTGTAAATGCACAAACAGTAATATCTCCACATTGCAAGGTGCAATTCTGAAATTTTTTGCTTTTTCCTGCTAATCCTAGCATGATAAAGAAGATTCAAAGAGAGTGAGATGCCAGCTAATTTCATTCAGTCAGTAGCTTCAAACATTTCTGGACGTTTTTCAATGGCAAAAATCAATGAATATTGTAAATGCACAATCAGTAATATCTCCACATTGCAAGGTGCAATTCTGAAATTTTTTGCTTTTTCCTGCTAATCCTAGCATGATAAAGAAGATTCAAAGAGAGTGAGATGCCAGCTCCTTTCATTCAGTCAGTAGCTTCAAACATTTCTTGTATATGAAAAACATGTTTTTCAATGGCAAAAATCAATGAATATTGTAAATGCATAAACAGTAATATCTCCACATTGCAAGGTGCAATTCTGAAATTTTTTGCTTTTTCCTGCTAATCCTAGCATGATAAAGAAGATTCAAAGAGAGTGAGATACCAGCTCCTTTCATTCAGTCAGTAGCTTCAAACATTTCTGGACGTTTTTCAATGGCAAAAATCAATGAATATTGTAAATGCACAAACAGTAATATCTCCACATTGCAAGGTGCAATTCTGAAATTTTTTGCTTTTTCCTGTTAATCCTAGCATGATAAAGAAGATTCAAAGAGAGTGAGATGCCAGCTCCTTTCATTCAAGTCAGTAGCTTCAAACATTTCTGGTATATGAAAAACATGTTTTTCAATGGCAAAAATCAATGAATATTGTAAATGCACAAACAGTAATATCTCCACATTGCAAGGTGCAATTCTGAAATTTTTTGCTTTTTCCTGCTTATCCTAGCATGATAAAGAAGATTCAAAGAGAGTGAGATGCCAGCTCCTTTCATTCAGTCAGTAGCTTCAAACATTTCTGGTATATGAAAAACATGTTTTTCAATGGCAAAAATCAATGAATATTGTAAATGCACAAACAGTAATATCTCCACATTGCAAGGTGCAATTCTGAAATTTTTTTGCTTTTTCCTGCTAATCCTAGCATGATAAAGAAGATTCAAAGAGAGTGAGATGCCAGCTCCTTTCATTCAGTCAGTAGCTTCAAACATTTCTGGACGTTTTTCAATGGCAAAATCAATGAATATTGTAAATGCACAAACAGTAATATCTCCACATTGCAAGGTGCAATTCTGAAATTTTTTGCTTTTTCCTGTTAATCCTAGCATGATAAAGAAGATTCAAAGACAGTGAGATGCCAGCTCCTTTCATTCAGTCAGTAGCTTCAAACATTTCTGGTATATGAAAAACATGTTTTTCAATGGCAAAAATCAATGAATATTGTAAATGCACAAACAGTAATATCTCCACATTGCAAGGTGCAATTCTGAAATTTTTTGCTTTTTCCTGCTAATCCTAGCATGATAAAGAAGATTCAAAGAGAGTGAGATGCCAGCTCCTTTCATTCCGTCAGTAGCTTCAAACATTTCTGGTATATGAAAAACATGTTTTTCAATGGCAAAAATCAATGAATATTGTAAATGCACAAACAGTAATATCTCCACATTGCAAGGTGCAATTCTGAAATTTTTTGCTTTTTCCTGCTTATCCTAGCATGATAAAGAAGATTCAAAGAGAGTGAGATGCCAGCTCCTTTCATTCAGTCAGTAGCTTCAAACATTTCTGGACGTTTTTCAATGGCAAAATCAATGAATATTGTAAATGCACAAACAGTAATATCTCCACATTGCAAGGTGCAATTCTGAAATTTTTTGCTTTTTCCTGTTAATCCTAGCATGATAAAGAAGATTCAAAGACAGTGAGATGCCAGCTCCTTTCATTCAGTCAGTAGCTTCAAACATTTCTGGTATATGAAAAACATGTTTTTCAATGGCAAAAATCAATGAATATTGTAAATGCACAAACAGTAATATCTCCACATTGCAAGGTGCAATTCTGAAATTTTTTGCTTTTTCCTGCTAATCCTAGCATGATAAAGAAGATTCAAAGAGAGTGAGATGCCAGCTCCTTTCATTCCGTCAGTAGCTTCAAACATTTCTGGTATATGAAAAACATGTTTTTCAATGGCAAAAATCAATGAATATTGTAAATGCACAAACAGTAATATCTCCACATTGCAAGGTGCAATTCTGAAATTTTTTGCTTTTTCCTGCTAATCCTAGCATGATAAAGAAGATTCAAAGAGAGTGAGATGCCAGCTCCTTTCATTCAGTCAGTAGCTTCAAACATTTCTGGACGTTTTTCAATGGCAAAATCAATGAATATTGTAAATGCACAAACAGTAATATCTCCACATTGCAAGGTGCAATTCTGAAATTTTTTGCTTTTTCCTGCTAATCCTAGCATGATAAAGAAGATTCAAAGAGAGTGAGATGCCAGCTAATTTCATTCAGTCAGTAGCTTCAAACATTTCTGGACGTTTTTCAATGGCAAAAATCAATGAATATTGTAAATGCACAAACAGTAATATCTCCACATTGCAAGGTGCAATTCTGAAATTTTTTGCTTTTTCCTGCTAATCCTAGCATGATAAAGAAGATTCAAAGAGAGTGAGATGCCAGCTCCTTTCATTCAGTCAGTAGCTTCAAACATTTCTTGTATATGAAAAACATGTTTTTCAATGGCAAAAATCAATGAATATTGTAAATGCACAAACAGTAATATCTCCACATTGCAAGGTGCAATTCTGAAATTTTTTGCTTTTTCCTGCTAATCCTAGCATGATAAAGAAGATTCAAAGAGAGTGAGATACCAGCTCCTTTCATTCAGTCAGTAGCTTCAAACATTTCTGGACGTTTTTCAATGGCAAAAATCAATGAATATTGTAAATGCACAAACAGTAATATCTCCACATTGCAAGGTGCAATTCTGAAATTTTTTGCTTTTTCCTGTTAATCCTAGCATGATAAAGAAGATTCAAAGAGAGTGAGATGCCAGCTCCTTTCATTCAAGTCAGTAGCTTCAAACATTTCTGGTATATGAAAAACATGTTTTTCAATGGCAAAAATCAATGAATATTGTAAATGCACAAACAGTAATATCTCCACATTGCAAGGTGCAATTCTGAAATTTTTTGCTTTTTCCTGCTTATCCTAGCATGATAAAGAAGATTCAAAGAGAGTGAGATGCCAGCTCCTGTCATTCAGTCAGTAGCTTCAAACATTTCTGGTATATGAAAAACATGTTTTTCAATGGCAAAAATCAATGAATATTGTAAATGCACAAACAGTAATATCTCCACATTGCAAGGTGCAATTTTGAAATTTTTTTGCTTTTTCCTGCTAATCCTAGCATGATAAAGAAGATTTAAAGAGAGTGAGATGCCAGCTCCTTTCATTCAGTCAGTAGCTTCAAACATTTCTGGACGTTTTTCAATGGCAAAATCAATGAATATTGTAAATGCACAAACAGTAATATCTCCACATTGCAAGGTGCAATTCTGAAATTTTTTGCTTTTTCCTGTTAATCCTAGCATGATAAAGAAGATTCAAAGACAGTGAGATGCCAGCTCCTTTCATTCAGTCAGTAGCTTCAAACATTTCTGGTATATGAAAAACATGTTTTTCAATGGCAAAAATCAATGAATATTGTAAATGCACAAACAGTAATATCTCCACATTGCAAGGTGCAATTCTGAAATTTTTTGCTTTTTCCTGCTAATCCTAGCATGATAAAGAAGATTCAAAGAGAGTGAGATGCCAGCTCCTTTCATTCCGTCAGTAGCTTCAAACATTTCTGGTATATGAAAAACATGTTTTTCAATGGCAAAAATCAATGAATATTGTAAATGCACAAACAGTAATATCTCCACATTGCAAGGTGCAATTCTGAAATTTTTTGCTTTTTCCTGCTAATCCTAGCATGATAAAGAAGATTCAAAGAGAGTGAGATGCCAGCTCCTTTCATTCAGTCAGTAGCTTCAAACATTTCTTGTATATGAAAAACATGTTTTTCAATGGCAAAAATCAATGAATATTGTAAATGCACAAACAGTAATATCTCCACATTGCAAGGTGCAATTCTGAAATTTTTTGCTTTATCCTGCTAATCCTAGCATGATAAAGAAGATTCAAAGAGAGTGAGATACCAGCTCCTTTCATTCAGTCAGTAGCTTCAAACATTTCTGGACGTTTTTCAATGGCAAAAATCAATGAATATTGTAAATGCACAAACAGTAATATCTCCACATTGCAAGGTGCAATTCTGAAATTTTTTGCTTTTTCCTGTTAATCCTAGCATGATAAAGAAGATTCAAAGAGAGTGAGATGCCAGCTCCTTTCATTCAAGTCAGTAGCTTCAAACATTTCTGGTATATGAAAAACATGTTTTTCAATGGCAAAAATCAATGAATATTGTAAATGCACAAACAGTAATATCTCCACATTGCAAGGTGCAATTCTGAAATTTTTTGCTTTTTCCTGCTTATCCTAGCATGATAAAGAAGATTCAAAGAGAGTGAGATGCCAGCTCCTTTCATTCAGTCAGTAGCTTCAAACATTTCTGGTATATGAAAAACATGTTTTTCAATGGCAAAAATCAATGAATATTGTAAATGCACAAACAGTAATATCTCCACATTGCAAGGTGCAATTCTGAAATTTTTTTGCTTTTTCCTGCTAATCCTAGCATGATAAAGAAGATTTAAAGAGAGTGAGATGCCAGCTCCTTTCATTCAGTCAGTAGCTTCAAACATTTCTGGACGTTTTTCAATGGCAAAATCAATGAATATTGTAAATGCACAAACAGTAATATCTCCACATTGCAAGGTGCAATTCTGAAATTTTTTGCTTTTTCCTGTTAATCCTAGCATGATAAAGAAGATTCAAAGACAGTGAGATGCCAGCTCCTTTCATTCAGTCAGTAGCTTCAAACATTTCTGGTATATGAAAAACATGTTTTTCAATGGCAAAAATCAATGAATATTGTAAATGCACAAACAGTAATATCTCCACATTGCAAGGTGCAATTCTGAAATTTTTTGCTTTTTCCTGCTAATCCTAGCATGATAAAGAAGATTCAAAGAGAGTGAGATGCCAGCTCCTTTCATTCAGTCAGTAGCTTCAAACATTTCTGGTATATGAAAAACATGTTTTTCAATGGCAAAAATCAATGAATATTGTAAATGCACAAACAGTAATATCTCCACATTGCAAGGTGCAATTCTGAAATTTTTTTGCTTTTTCCTGCTAATCCTAGCATGATAAAGAAGATTCAAAGAGAGTGAGATGCCAGCTCCTTTCATTCAGTCAGTAGCTTCAAACATTTCTGGACGTTTTTCAATGGCAAAATCAATGAATATTGTAAATGCACAAACAGTAATATCTCCACATTGCAAGGTGCAATTCTGAAATTTTTTGCTTTTTCCTGTTAATCCTAGCATGATAAAGAAGATTCAAAGACAGTGAGATGCCAGCTCCTTTCATTCAGTCAGTAGCTTCAAACATTTCTGGTATATGAAAAACATGTTTTTCAATGGCAAAAATCAATGAATATTGTAAATGCACAAACAGTAATATCTCCACATTGCAAGGTGCAATTCTGAAATTTTTTGCTTTTTCCTGCTAATCCTAGCATGATAAAGAAGATTCAAAGAGAGTGAGATGCCAGCTCCTTTCATTCCGTCAGTAGCTTCAAACATTTCTGGTATATGAAAAACATGTTTTTCAATGGCAAAAATCAATGAATATTGTAAATGCACAAACAGTAATATCTCCACATTGCAAGGTGCAATTCTGAATTTTTTTGCTTTTTCCTGCTTATCCTAGCATGATAAAGAAGATTCAAAGAGAGTGAGATGCCAGCTCCTTTCATTCAGTCAGTAGCTTCAAACATTTCTGGACGTTTTTCAATGGCAAAATCAATGAATATTGTAAATGCACAAACAGTAATATTTCCACATTGCAAGGTGCAATTCTGAAATTTTTTGCTTTTTCCTGTTAATCCTAGCATGATAAAGAAGATTCAAAGACAGTGAGATGCCAGCTCCTTTCATTCAGTCAGTAGCTTCAAACATTTCTGGTATATGAAAAACATGTTTTTCAATGGCAAAAATCAATGAATATTGTAAATGCACAAACAGTAATATCTCCACATTGCAAGGTGCAATTCTGAAATTTTTTGCTTTTTCCTGCTAATCCTAGCATGATAAAGAAGATTCAAAGAGAGTGAGATGCCAGCTCCTTTCATTCCGTCAGTAGCTTCAAACATTTCTGGTATATGAAAAACATGTTTTTCAATGGCAAAAATCAATGAATATTGTAAATGCACAAACAGTAATATCTCCACATTGCAAGGTGCAATTCTGAAATTTTTTGCTTTTTCCTGCTAATCCTAGCATGATAAAGAAGATTCAAAGAGAGTGAGATGCCAGCTCCTTTCATTCAGTCAGTAGCTTCAAACATTTCTGGACGTTTTTCAATGGCAAAATCAATGAATATTGTAAATGCACAAACAGTAATATCTCCACATTGCAAGGTGCAATTCTGAAATTTTTTGCTTTTTCCTGCTAATCCTAGCATGATAAAGAAGATTCAAAGAGAGTGAGATGCCAGCTAATTTCATTCAGTCAGTAGCTTCAAACATTTCTGGACGTTTTTCAATGGCAAAAATCAATGAATATTGTAAATGCACAAACAGTAATATCTCCACATTGCAAGGTGCAATTCTGAAATTTTTTGCTTTTTCCTGCTAATCCTAGCATGATAAAGAAGATTCAAAGAGAGTGAGATGCCAGCTCCTTTCATTCAGTCAGTAGCTTCAAACATTTCTTGTATATGAAAAACATGTTTTTCAATGGCAAAAATCAATGAATATTGTAAATGCACAAACAGTAATATCTCCACATTGCAAGGTGCAATTCTGAAATTTTTTGCTTTTTCCTGCTAATCCTAGCATAATAAAGAAGATTCAAAGAGAGTGAGATACCAGCTCCTTTCATTCAGTCAGTAGCTTCAAACATTTCTGGACGTTTTTCAATGGCAAAAATCAATGAATATTGTAAATGCACAAACAGTAATATCTCCACATTGCAAGGTGCAATTCTGAAATTTTTTGCTTTTTCCTGTTAATCCTAGCATGATAAAGAAGATTCAAAGAGAGTGAGATGCCAGCTCCTTTCATTCAAGTCAGTAGCTTCAAACATTTCTGGTATATGAAAAACATGTTTTTCAATGGCAAAAATCAATGAATATTGTAAATGCACAAACAGTAATATCTCCACATTGCAAGGTGCAATTCTGAAATTTTTTGCTTTTTCCTGCTTATCCTAGCATGATAAAGAAGATTCAAAGAGAGTGAGATGCCAGCTCCTTTCATTCAGTCAGTAGCTTCAAACATTTCTGGTATATGAAAAACATGTTTTTCAATGGCAAAAATCAATGAATATTGTAAATGCACAAACAGTAATATCTCCACATTGCAAGGTGCAATTCTGAAATTTTTTTGCTTTTTCCTGCTAATCCTAGCATGATAAAGATTTAAAGAGAGTGAGATGCCAGCTCCTTTCATTCAGTCAGTAGCTTCAAACATTTCTGGACGTTTTTCAATGGCAAAATCAATGAATATTGTAAATGCACAAGCAGTAATATCTCCACATTGCAAGGTGCAATTCTGAAATTTTTTGCTTTTTCCTGTTAATCCTAGCATGATAAAGAAGATTCAAAGACAGTGAGATGCCAGCTCCTTTCATTCAGTCAGTAGCTTCAAACATTTCTGGTATATGAAAAACATGTTTTTCAATGGCAAAAATCAATGAATATTGTAAATGCACAAACAGTAATATCTCCACATTGCAAGGTGCAATTCTGAAATTTTTTGCTTTTTCCTGCTAATCCTAGCATGATAAAGAAGATTCAAAGAGAGTGAGATGCCAGCTCCTTTCATTCCGTCAGTAGCTTCAAACATTTCTGGTATATGAAAAACATGTTTTTCAATGGCAAAAATCAATGAATATTGTAAATGCACAAACAGTAATATCTCCACATTGCAAGGTGCAATTCTGAAATTTTTTGCTTTTTCCTGCTAATCCTAGCATGATAAAGAAGATTCAAAGAGAGTGAGATGCCAGCTCCTTTCATTCAGTCAGTAGCTTCAAACATTTCTGGACGTTTTTCAATGGCAAAAATCAATGAATATTGTAAATGCACAAACAGTAATATCTCCACATTGCAAGGTGCAATTCTGAAATTTTTTGCTTTTTCCTGCTAATCCTAGCATGATAAAGAAGATTCAAAGAGAGTGAGATGCCAGCTCCTTTCATTCAGTCAGTAGCTTCAAACATGTCTTGTATATGAAAAACATGTTTTTCAATGGCAAAAATCAATGAATATTGTAAATGCACAAACAGCAATATCTCCACATTGCAAGGTGCAATTCTGAAATTTTTTGCTTTTTCCTGCTAATCCTAGCATGATAAAGAAGATTCAAAGAGAGTGAGATGCCAGCTCCTTTCATTCAGTCAGTAGCTTCAAACATTTCTGGACGTTTTTCAATGGCAAAAATCAATGAATATTGTAAATGCACAAACAGTAATATCTCCACATTGCAAGGTGCAATTCTGAAATTTTTTGCTTTTTCCTGTTAATCCTAGCATGATAAAGAAGATTCAAAGAGAGTGAGATGCCAGCTCCTTTCATTCAGTCAGTAGCTTCAAACATTTCTGGTATATGAAAAACATGTTTTTCAATGGCAAAAATCAATGAATATTGTAAATGCACAAACAGTAATATCTCCACATTGCAAGGTGCAATTCTGAAATTTTTTGCTTTTTCCTGCTAATCCTAGCATGATAAAGAAGATTCAAAGAGAGTGAGATGCCAGCTCCTTTCATTCAGTCAGTAGCTTCAAACATTTCTGGTATATGAAAAACATGTTTTTCAATGGCAAAAATCAATGAATATTGTAAATGCACAAACAGTAATATCTCCACATTGCAAGGTGCAATTCTGAAATTTTTTGCTTTTTCCTGCTAATCCAAGCATGATAAAGAAGATTCAAAGAGAGTGAGATGCCAGCTCCTTTCATTCAGTCAGTAGCTTCAAACATTTCTGGTATATGAATAACATGATGTTTTTCAATGGCAAAAATCAATGAATATTGTAAATGCACAAACAGTAATTTCTCCGCATTGCAAGGTGCAATTCTGAAATTTTTTGCTTTTTCCTGCTCCTCTTAGCATGATAAAGAAGATTCAAAGAGAGTGAGATGCCAGCTCCTTTCATTCAGTCAGTAGCTTCAAACATTTCTGGTAAATGAATAACATGATGTTTTTCAATGGCAAAAATCAATGAATATTGTAAATGCACAAACAGTAATTTCTCCGCATTGCAAGGTGCAATTCTGAAATTTTTTGCTTTTTCCTGCTCCTCTTAGCATGATAAAGACGATTCAAAGAGAGTGAGATGCCAGCTCCTTTCATTCAGTCAGTAGCTTCAATCATTTCTGGACGTTTTTCAATGGCAAAAATCAATGAATATTGTAAATGCACAAACAGTAATTTCTCCGCATTGCAAGGTGCAATTCTGAAATTTTTTGCTTTTTCCTGCTCCTCTTAGCATGATAAAGAAAATTCAGAGTGAGATGCCAGCTGCTTTCATTCAGTCAGTAGCTTCAATCATTTCTGGACGTTTTTCAATGGCAAAAATCAATGAATATTGTAAATGCACAAACAGTAATATCTCCACATTGCAAGGTGCAATTCTGAAATTTTTTGCTTTTTCCTGTTAATCCTAGCATGATAAAGAAGATTCAAAGAGAGTGAGATGCCAGCTCCTTTCATTCAGTCAGTAGCTTCAAACATTTCTGGTATATGAAAAACATGTTTTTCAATGGCAAAAATCAATGAATATTGTAAATGCACAAACAGTAATATCTCCACATTGCAAGGTGCAATTCTGAAATTTTTTGCTTTTTCCTGCTAATCCAAGCATGATAAAGAAGATTCAAAGAGAGTGAGATGCCAGCTCCTTTCATTCAGTCAGTAGCTTCAAACATTTCTGGTATATGAATAACATGATGTTTTTCAATGGCAAAAATCAATGAATATTGTAAATGCACAAACAGTAATTTCTCCGCATTGCAAGGTGCAATTCTGAAATTTTTTGCTTTTTCCTGCTCCTCTTAGCATGATAAAGAAGATTCAAAGAGAGTGAGATGCCAGCTCCTTTCATTCAGTCAGTAGCTTCAAACATTTCTGGTATATGAATAACATGATGTTTTTCAATGGCAAAAATCAATGAATATTGTAAATGCACAAACAGTAATTTCTCCGCATTGCAAGGTGCAATTCTGAAATTTTTTGCTTTTTCCTGCTCCTCTTAGCATGATAAAGACGATTCAAAGAGAGTGAGATGCCAGCTCCTTTCATTCAGTCAGTAGCTTCAATCATTTCTGGACGTTTTTCAATGGCAAAAATCAATGAATATTGTAAATGCACAAACAGTAATTTCTCCGCATTGCAAGGTGCAATTCTGAAATTTTTTGCTTTTTCCTGCTCCTCTTAGCATGATAAAGAAAATTCAGAGTGAGATGCCAGCTGCTTTCATTCAGTCAGTAGCTTCAATCATTTCTGGACGTTTTTCAATGGCAAAAATCAATGAATATTGTAAATGCACAAACAGTAATTTCTCCGCATTGCAAGGTGCAATTCTGAAATTTTTTGCTTTTTCCTGCTCCTCTTAGCATGATAAAGAAGATTCAAAGAGAGTGAGATGCCAGCTCCTTTCATTCAGTCAGTAGCTTCAAACATTTCTGGTATATGAATAACATGATGTTTTTCAATGGCAAAAATCAATGAATATTGTAAATGCACAAACAGTAATTTCTCCGCATTGCAAGGTGCAATTCTGAAATTTTTTGCTTTTTCCTGCTCCTCTTAGCATGATAAAGAAGATTCAAAGAGAGTGAGATGCCAGCTCCTTTCGTTCAGTCAGTAGCTTCAATCATTTCTGGACGTTTTTCAAAGGCAAAAATCATTGAATATTGTAAATGCACAAACAGTAATTTCTCCGCATTGCAAGGTGCAATTCTGAAATTTTTTACTTTTTCCTGCTCCTCTTAGCATGATAAAGAAGATTCAAAGAGAGTGAGATGCCAGCTCCTTTTATTCAGTCAGTAGCTTCAATCATTTCTGGTATATGAATAACATGATGTTTTTCAATGGCAAAAATCAATGAATATTGTAAATGCACAAACAGTAATTTCTCCGCATTGCAAGGTGCAATTCTGAAGTTTTTTGCTTTTTCCTGCTCCTCTTAGCATGATAAAGAAGATTCA
The DNA here is from genome assembly GCF_046119375.1 of Phyllobates terribilis. Taxonomy (NCBI): domain Eukaryota; kingdom Metazoa; phylum Chordata; class Amphibia; order Anura; family Dendrobatidae; genus Phyllobates; species Phyllobates terribilis. The sequence goes on from NW_027364393.1 coordinate 16,127, forward strand.
AAGAGAGTGAGATGCCAGCTCCTTTCATTCAGTCAGTAGCTTCAATCATTTCTGGACGTTTTTCAATGGCAAAAATCATTGAATATTGTAAATGCACAAACAGTAATTTCTCCGCATTGTAAGGTGCAATTCTGAAATTTTTTACTTTTTCCTGCTCCTCTTAGCATGATAAAGAAGATTCAAAGAGAGTGAGATGCCAGCTCCTTTCATTCAGTCAGTAGCTTCAATCATTTCTGGTATATGAATAACATGATGTTTTTCAATGTCAAAAATCAATGAATATTGTAAATGCACAAACAGTAATTTCTCCGCATTGCAAGGTGCAATTCTGAAATTTTTTGCTTTTTCCTGCTCCTCTTAGCATGATAAAGAAGATTCAAAGAGAGTGAGATGCCAGCTCCTTTCATTCAGTCAGTAGCTTCAATCATTTCTGGACGTTTTTCAATGGCAAAAATCAATGAATATTGTAAATGCACAAACAGTAATTTCTCCGCATTGCAAGGTGCAATTCTGAAATTTTTTGCTTTTTCCTGCTCCTCTTAGCATGATAAAGAAAATTCAGAGTGAGATGCCAGCTCCTTTCATTCAGTCAGTAGCTTCAATCATTTCTGGACGTTTTTCAATGGCAAAAATCAATGAATATTGTAAATGCACAAACAGTAATTTCTCCGCATTGCAAGGTGCAATTCTGAAATTTTTTGCTTTTTCCTGCTCCTCTTAGCATGATAAAGAAGATTCAAAGAGAGTGAGATGCCAGCTCCTTTCATTCAGTCAGTAGCTTCAAACATTTCTGGTATATGAATAACATGATGTTTTTCAATGGCAAAAATCAATGAATATTGTAAATGCACAAACAGTAATTTCTCCGCATTGCAAGGTGCAATTCTGAAATTTTTTGCTTTTTCCTGCTCCTCTTAGCATGATAAAGAAGATTCAAAGAGAGTGAGATGCCAGCTCCTTTCGTTCAGTCAGTAGCTTCAATCATTTCTGGACGTTTTTCAAAGGCAAAAATCATTGAATATTGTAAATGCACAAACAGTAATTTCTCCGCATTGCAAGGTGCAATTCTGAAATTTTTTACTTTTTCCTGCTCCTCTTAGCATGATAAAGAAGATTCAAAGAGAGTGAGATGCCAGCTCCTTTCATTCAGTCAGTAGCTTCAATCATTTCTGGTATATGAATAACATGATGTTTTTCAATGGCAAAAATCAATGAATATTGTAAATGCACAAACAGTAATTTCTCCGCATTGCAAGGTGCAATTCTGAAGTTTTTTGCTTTTTCCTGCTCCTCTTAGCATGATAAAGAAGATTCAAAGAGAGTGAGATGCCAGCTCCTTTCATTCAGTCAGTAGCTTCAATCATTTCTGGACGTTTTTCAATGGCAAAAATCATTGAATATTGTAAATGCACAAACAGTAATTTCTCCGCATTGCAAGGTGCAATTCTGAAATTTTTTACTTTTTCCTGCTCCTCTTAGCATGATAAAGAAGATTCAAAGAGAGTGAGATGCCAGCTCCTTTCATTCAGTCAGTAGCTTCAATCATTTCTGGTATATGAATAACATGATGTTTTTCAATGGCAAAAATCAATGAATATTGTAAATGCACAAACAGTAATTTCTCCGCATTGCAAGGTGCAATTCTGAAATTTTTTGCTTTTTCCTGCTCCTCTTAGCATAATAAAGAAGATTCAAAGAAAGTGAGATGCCAGCTCCTTTCATTCAGTCAGTAGCTTCAATCATTTCTGGACGTTTTTCAATGGCAAACATCAATGAATATTGTAAATGCACAAACAGTAATTTCTTCGCATTGCAAGGTGCAATTCTGAAATTTTTTGCTTTTTCCTGCTCCTCTTAGCATGATAAACAAGATTCAAAGAGAGTGAGATGCCAGCTCCTTTCATTCAGTCAGTAGCTTCAATCATTTCTGGACGTTTTTCAATGGCAAAAATCAATGAATATTGTAAATGCACAAACAGTAATTTCTCCGCATTGCAAGGTGCAATTCTGAAATTTTTTACTTTTTCCTGCTCCTCTTAGCATGATAAAGAAGATTCAAAGAGAGTGAGATGCCAGCTCCTTTCATTCAGTCAGTAGCTTCAAACATTCCTGGTATATGAATAACATAATGTTTTTCAATGGCAAAAATCAATGAATATTGTAAATGCACAAACAGTAATTTCTCCGCATTGCAAGGTGCAATTCTGAAGTTTTTTGCTTTTTCCTGCTCCTCTTAGCATGATAAAGAAGATTCAAAGAGAGTGAGATGCCAGCTCCTTTCATTCAGTCAGTAGCTTCAATCATTTCTGGACGTTTTTCAATGGCAAAAATCATTGAATATTGTAAATGCACAAACAGTAATTTCTCCGCATTGTAAGGTGCAATTCTGAAATTTTTTACTTTTTCCTGCTCCTCTTAGCATGATAAAGAAGATTCAAAGAGAGTGAGATGCCAGCTCCTTTCATTCAGTCAGTAGCTTCAATCATTTCTGGTATATGAATAACATGATGTTTTTCAATGTCAAAAATCAATGAATATTGTAAATGCACAAACAGTAATTTCTCCGCATTGCAAGGTGCAATTCTGAAATTTTTTGCTTTTTCCTGCTCCTCTTAGCATGATAAAGAAGATTCAAAGAGAGTGAGATGCCAGCTCCTTTCATTCAGTCAGTAGCTTCAATCATTTCTGGACGTTTTTCAATGGCAAAAATCAATGAATATTGTAAATGCACAAACAGTAATTTCTCCGCATTGCAAGGTGCAATTCTGAAATTTTTTGCTTTTTCCTGCTCCTCTTAGCATGATAAAGAAAATTCAGAGTGAGATGCCAGCTCCTTTCATTCAGTCAGTAGCTTCAATCATTTCTGGACGTTTTTCAATGGCAAAAATCAATGAATATTGTAAATGCACAAACAGTAATTTCTCCGCATTGCAAGGTGCAATTCTGAAATTTTTTGCTTTTTCCTGCTCCTCTTAGCATGATAAAGAAGATTCAAAGAGAGTGAGATGCCAGCTCCTTTCATTCAGTCAGTAGCTTCAAACATTTCTGGTATATGAATAACATGATGTTTTTCAATGGCAAAAATCAATGAATATTGTAAATGCACAAACAGTAATTTCTCCGCATTGCAAGGTGCAATTCTGAAATTTTTTGCTTTTTCCTGCTCCTCTTAGCATGATAAAGAAGATTCAAAGAGAGTGAGATGCCAGCTCCTTTCGTTCAGTCAGTAGCTTCAATCATTTCTGGACGTTTTTCAAAGGCAAAAATCATTGAATATTGTAAATGCACAAACAGTAATTTCTCCGCATTGCAAGGTGCAATTCTGAAATTTTTTACTTTTTCCTGCTCCTCTTAGCATGATAAAGAAGATTCAAAGAGAGTGAGATGCCAGCTCCTTTCATTCAGTCAGTAGCTTCAATCATTTCTGGTATATGAATAACATGATGTTTTTCAATGGCAAAAATCAATGAATATTGTAAATGCACAAACAGTAATTTCTCCGCATTGCAAGGTGCAATTCTGAAGTTTTTTGCTTTTTCCTGCTCCTCTTAGCATGATAAAGAAGATTCAAAGAGAGTGAGATGCCAGCTCCTTTCATTCAGTCAGTAGCTTCAATCATTTCTGGACGTTTTTCAATGGCAAAAATCATTGAATATTGTAAATGCACAAACAGTAATTTCTCCGCATTGCAAGGTGCAATTCTGAAATTTTTTACTTTTTCCTGCTCCTCTTAGCATGATAAAGAAGATTCAAAGAGAGTGAGATGCCAGCTCCTTTCATTCAGTCAGTAGCTTCAATCATTTCTGGTATATGAATAACATGATGTTTTTCAATGGCAAAAATCAATGAATATTGTAAATGCACAAACAGTAATTTCTCCGCATTGCAAGGTGCAATTCTGAAATTTTTTGCTTTTTCCTGCTCCTCTTAGCATAATAAAGAAGATTCAAAGAAAGTGAGATGCCAGCTCCTTTCATTCAGTCAGTAGCTTCAATCATTTCTGGACGTTTTTCAATGGCAAACATCAATGAATATTGTAAATGCACAAACAGTAATTTCTTCGCATTGCAAGGTGCAATTCTGAAATTTTTTGCTTTTTCCTGCTCCTCTTAGCATGATAAACAAGATTCAAAGAGAGTGAGATGCCAGCTCCTTTCATTCAGTCAGTAGCTTCAATCATTTCTGGACGTTTTTCAATGGCAAAAATCAATGAATATTGTAAATGCACAAACAGTAATTTCTCCGCATTGCAAGGTGCAATTCTGAAATTTTTTGCTTTTTCCTGCTCCTCTTAGCATGATAAAGAAGATTCAAAGAGAGTGAGATGCCAGCTCCTTTCGTTCAGTCAGTAGCTTCAATCATTTCTGGACGTTTTTCAAAGGCAAAAATCATTGAATATTGTAAATGCACAAACAGTAATTTCTCCGCATTGCAAGGTGCAATTCTGAAATTTTTTACTTTTTCCTGCTCCTCTTAGCATGATAAAGAAGATTCAAAGAGAGTGAGATGCCAGCTCCTTTTATTCAGTCAGTAGCTTCAATCATTTCTGGTATATGAATAACATGATGTTTTTCAATGGCAAAAATCAATGAATATTGTAAATGCACAAACAGTAATTTCTCCGCATTGCAAGGTGCAATTCTGAAGTTTTTTGCTTTTTCCTGCTCCTCTTAGCATGATAAAGAAGATTCAAAGAGAGTGAGATGCCAGCTCCTTTCATTCAGTCAGTAGCTTCAATCATTTCTGGACGTTTTTCAATGGCAAAAATCATTGAATATTGTAAATGCACAAACAGTAATTTCTCCGCATTGTAACTTGCAATTCTGAAATTTTTTACTTTTTCCTGCTCCTCTTAGCATGATAAAGAAGATTCAAAGAGAGTGAGATGCCAGCTCCTTTCATTCAGTCAGTAGCTTCAATCATTTCTGGTATATGAATAACATGATGTTTTTCAATGTCAAAAATCAATGAATATTGTAAATGCACAAACAGTAATTTCTCCGCATTGCAAGGTGCAATTCTGAAATTTTTTGCTTTTTCCTGCTCCTCTTAGCATGATAAAGAAGATTCAAAGAGAGTGAGATGCCAGCTCCTTTCATTCAGTCAGTAGCTTCAATCATTTCTGGACGTTTTTCAATGGCAAAAATCAATGAATATTGTAAATGCACAAACAGTAATTTCTCCGCATTGCAAGGTGCAATTCTGAAATTTTTTGCTTTTTCCTGCTCCTCTTAGCATGATAAAGAAAATTCAGAGTGAGATGCCAGCTCCTTTCATTCAGTCAGTAGCTTCAATCATTTCTGGACGTTTTTCAATGGCAAAAATCAATGAATATTGTAAATGCACAAACAGTAATTTCTCCGCATTGCAAGGTGCAATTCTGAAATTTTTTGCTTTTTCCTGCTCCTCTTAGCATGATAAAGAAGATTCAAAGAGAGTGAGATGCCAGCTCCTTTCATTCAGTCAGTAGCTTCAAACATTTCTGGTATATGAATAACATGATGTTTTTCAATGGCAAAAATCAATGAATATTGTAAATGCACAAACAGTAATTTCTCCGCATTGCAAGGTGCAATTCTGAAATTTTTTGCTTTTTCCTGCTCCTCTTAGCATGATAAAGAAGATTCAAAGAGAGTGAGATGCCAGCTCCTTTCGTTCAGTCAGTAGCTTCAATCATTTCTGGACGTTTTTCAAAGGCAAAAATCATTGAATATTGTAAATGCACAAACAGTAATTTCTCCGCATTGCAAGGTGCAATTCTGAAATTTTTTACTTTTTCCTGCTCCTCTTAGCATGATAAAGAAGATTCAAAGAGAGTGAGATGCCAGCTCCTTTCATTCAGTCAGTAGCTTCAATCATTTCTGGTATATGAATAACATGATGTTTTTCAATGGCAAAAATCAATGAATATTGTAAATGCACAAACAGTAATTTCTCCGCATTGCAAGGTGCAATTCTGAAGTTTTTTGCTTTTTCCTGCTCCTCTTAGCATGATAAAGAAGATTCAAAGAGAGTGAGATGCCAGCTCCTTTCATTCAGTCAGTAGCTTCAATCATTTCTGGACGTTTTTCAATGGCAAAAATCATTGAATATTGTAAATGCACAAACAGTAATTTCTCCGCATTGCAAGGTGCAATTCTGAAATTTTTTACTTTTTCCTGCTCCTCTTAGCATGATAAAGAAGATTCAAAGAGAGTGAGATGCCAGCTCCTTTCATTCAGTCAGTAGCTTCAATCATTTCTGGTATATGAATAACATGATGTTTTTCAATGGCAAAAATCAATGAATATTGTAAATGCACAAACAGTAATTTCTCCGCATTGCAAGGTGCAATTCTGAAATTTTTTGCTTTTTCCTGCTCCTCTTAGCATAATAAAGAAGATTCAAAGAAAGTGAGATGCCAGCTCCTTTCATTCAGTCAGTAGCTTCAATCATTTCTGGACGTTTTTCAATGGCAAACATCAATGAATATTGTAAATGCACAAACAGTAATTTCTTCGCATTGCAAGGTGCAATTCTGAAATTTTTTGCTTTTTCCTGCTCCTCTTAGCATGATAAACAAGATTCAAAGAGAGTGAGATGCCAGCTCCTTTCATTCAGTCAGTAGCTTCAATCATTTCTGGACGTTTTTCAATGGCAAAAATCAATGAATATTGTAAATGCACAAACAGTAATTTCTCCGCATTGCAAGGTGCAATTCTGAAATTTTTTACTTTTTCCTGCTCCTCTTAGCATGATAAAGAAGATTCAAAGAGAGTGAGATGCCAGCTCCTTTCATTCAGTCAGTAGCTTCAAACATTCCTGGTATATGAATAACATAATGTTTTTCAATGGCAAAAATCAATGAATATTGTAAATGCACAAACAGTAATTTCTCCGCATTGCAAGGTGCAATTCTGAAGTTTTTTGCTTTTTCCTGCTCCTCTTAGCATGATAAAGAAGATTCAAAGAGAGTGAGATGCCAGCTCCTTTCATTCAGTCAGTAGCTTCAATCATTTCTGGACGTTTTTCAATGGCAAAAATCATTGAATATTGTAAATGCACAAACAGTAATTTCTCCGCATTGTAAGGTGCAATTCTGAAATTTTTTACTTTTTCCTGCTCCTCTTAGCATGATAAAGAAGATTCAAAGAGAGTGAGATGCCAGCTCCTTTTATTCAGTCAGTAGCTTCAATCATTTCTGGTATATGAATAACATGATGTTTTTCAATGTCAAAAATCAATGAATATTGTAAATGCACAAACAGTAATTTCTCCGCATTGCAAGGTGCAATTCTGAAATTTTTTGCTTTTTCCTGCTCCTCTTAGCATGATAAAGAAGATTCAAAGAGAGTGAGATGCCAGCTCCTTTCATTCAGTCAGTAGCTTCAATCATTTCTGGACGTTTTTCAATGGCAAAAATCAATGAATATTGTAAATGCACAAACAGTAATTTCTCCGCATTGCAAGGTGCAATTCTGAAATTTTTTGCTTTTTCCTGCTCCTCTTAGCATGATAAAGAAAATTCAGAGTGAGATGCCAGCTCCTTTCATTCAGTCAGTAGCTTCAATCATTTCTGGACGTTTTTCAATGGCAAAAATCAATGAATATTGTAAATGCACAAACAGTAATTTCTCCGCATTGCAAGGTGCAATTCTGAAATTTTTTGCTTTTTCCTGCTCCTCTTAGCATGATAAAGAAGATTCAAAGAGAGTGAGATGCCAGCTCCTTTCATTCAGTCAGTAGCTTCAAACATTTCTGGTATATGAATAACATGATGTTTTTCAATGGCAAAAATCAATGAATATTGTAAATGCACAAACAGTAATTTCTCCGCATTGCAATTTGCAATTCTGAAATTTTTTGCTTTTTCCTGCTCCTCTTAGCATGATAAAGAAGATTCAAAGAGAGTGAGATGCCAGCTCCTTTCGTTCAGTCAGTAGCTTCAATCATTTCTGGACGTTTTTCAAAGGCAAAAATCATTGAATATTGTAAATGCACAAACAGTAATTTCTCCGCATTGCAAGGTGCAATTCTGAAATTTTTTACTTTTTCCTGCTCCTCTTAGCATGATAAAGAAGATTCAAAGAGAGTGAGATGCCAGCTCCTTTCATTCAGTCAGTAGCTTCAATCATTTCTGGTATATGAATAACATGATGTTTTTCAATGGCAAAAATCAATGAATATTGTAAATGCACAAACAGTAATTTCTCCGCATTGCAAGGTGCAATTCTGAAGTTTTTTGCTTTTTCCTGCTCCTCTTAGCATGATAAAGAAGATTCAAAGAGAGTGAGATGCCAGCTCCTTTCATTCAGTCAGTAGCTTCAATCATTTCTGGACGTTTTTCAATGGCAAAAATCATTGAATATTGTAAATGCACAAACAGTAATTTCTCCGCATTGCAAGGTGCAATTCTGAAATTTTTTACTTTTTCCTGCTCCTCTTAGCATGATAAAGAAGATTCAAAGAGAGTGAGATGCCAGCTCCTTTCATTCAGTCAGTAGCTTCAATCATTTCTGGTATATGAATAACATGATGTTTTTCAATGGCAAAAATCAATGAATATTGTAAATGCACAAACAGTAATTTCTCCGCATTGCAAGGTGCAATTCTGAAATTTTTTGCTTTTTCCTGCTCCTCTTAGCATAATAAAGAAGATTCAAAGAAAGTGAGATGCCAGCTCCTTTCATTCAGTCAGTAGCTTCAATCATTTCTGGACGTTTTTCAATGGCAAACATCAATGAATATTGAAAATGCACAAACAGTAATTTCTTCGCATTGCAAGGTGCAATTCTGAAATTTTTTGCTTTTTCCTGCTCCTCTTAGCATGATAAACAAGATTCAAAGAGAGTGAGATGCCAGCTCCTTTCATTCAGTCAGTAGCTTCAATCATTTCTGGACGTTTTTCAATGGCAAAAATCAATGAATATTGTAAATGCACAAACAGTAATTTCTCCGCATTGCAAGGTGCAATTCTGAAATTTTTTACTTTTTCCTGCTCCTCTTAGCATGATAAAGAAGATTCAAAGAGAGTGAGATGCCAGCTCCTTTCATTCAGTCAGTAGCTTCAAACATTCCTGGTATATGAATAACATAATGTTTTTCAATGGCAAAAATCAATGAATATTGTAAATGCACAAACAGTAATTTCTCCGCATTGCAAGGTGCAATTCTGAAATTTTTTGCTTTTTCCTGCTCCTCTTAGCATGATAAAGAAGATTCAAAGAGAGTGAGATGCCAGCTCCTTTCATTCAGTCAGTAGCTTCAATCATTTCTGGACGTTTTTCAATTGCAAAAATCAATGAATATTGTAAATGCACAAACAGTAATTTCTCCGCATTGCAAGGTGCAATTCTGAAATTTTTTGCTTTTTCCTGCTCCTCTTAGCATGATAAAGAAGATTCAAAGAGAGTGAGATGCCAGCTCCTTTCATTCAGTCAGTAGCTTCAAACATTTCTGGTATATGAATAACATGATGTTTTTCAATGGCAAAAATCAATGAATATTGTAAATGCACAAACAGTAATTTCTCCGCATTGCAAGGTGCAATTCTGAAATTTTTTGCTTTTTCCTGCTCCTCTTAGCATGATAAAGAAGATTCAAAGAGAGTGAGATGCCAGCTCCTTTCATTCAGTCAGTAGCATCAATCATTTCTGGTATATGAATAACATGATGTTTTTCAATGGCAAAAATCAATGAATATTGTAAATGCACAAACAGTAATTTCTCCGCATTGCAAGGTGCAATTCTGAAATTTTTTGCTTTTTCCTGCTCCTCTTAGCATGATAAAGAAGATTCAAAGAGAGTGAGATGCCAGCTCCTTTCGTTCAGTCAGTAGCTTCAATCATTTCTGGACCTTTTTCAAAGGCAAAAATCATTGAATATTGTAAATGCACAAACAGTAATTTCTCCGCATTGCAAGGTGCAATTCTGAAATTTTTTACTTTTTCCTGCTCCTCTTAGCATGATAAAGAAGATTCAAAGAGAGTGAGATGCCAGCTCCTTTCATTCAGTCAGTAGCTTCAATCATTTCTGGTATATGAATAACATGATGTTTTTCAATGGCAAAAATCAATGAATATTGTAAATGCACAAACAGTAATTTCTCCGCATTGCAAGGTGCAATTCTGAAATTTTTTGCTTTTTCCTGCTCCTCTTAGCATGATAAAGAAGATTCAAAGAGAGTGAGATGCCAGCTCCTTTCATTCAGTCAGTAGCTTCAATCATTTCTGGACGTTTTTCAATGGCAAAAATCATTGAATATTGTAAATGCACAAACAGTAATTTCTCCGCATTGCAAGGTGCAATTCTGAAATTTTTTACTTTTTCCTGCTCCTCTTAGCATGATAAAGAAGATTCAAAGAGAGTGAGATGCCAGCTCCTTTCATTCAGTCAGTAGCTTCAATCATTTCTGGTATATGAATAACATGATGTTTTTCAATGGCAAAAATCAATGAATATTGTAAATGCACAAACAGTAATTTCTCCGCATTGCAAGGTGCAATTCTGAAATTTTTTGCTTTTTCCTGCTCCTCTTAGCATGATAAAGAAGATTCAAAGAGAGTGAGATGCCAGCTCCTTTCATTCAGTCAGTAGCTTCAATCATTTCTGGACGTTTTTCAATGGCAAAAATCAATGAATATTGTAAATGCACAAACAGTAATTTCTCCGCATTGCAAGGTGCAATTCTGAAATTTTTTGCTTTTTCCTGCTCCTCTTAGCATGATAAACAAGATTAAAAGAGAGTGAGATGCCAACTCCTTTCATTCAGTCAGTAGCTTCAATCATTTCTGGACGTTTTTCAATGGCAAAAATCAATGAATATTGTAAATGCACAAACAGTAATTTCTCCGCATTGCAAGGTGCAATTCTGAAATTTTTTGCTTTTTCCTGCTCCTCTTAGCATGATAAAGAAGATTCAAAGAGAGTGAGATGCCAGCTCCTTTCATTCAGTCAGTAGCTTCAAACATTCCTGGTATATGAATAACATGATGTTTTTCAATGGCAAAAATCAATGAATATTGTAAATGCACAAACAGTAATTTCTCCGCATTGCAAGGTGCAATTCTGAAATTTTTTGCTTTTTCCTGCTCCTCTTAGCATGATAAAGAAGATTCAAAGAGAGTGAGATGACAGCTCCTTTCATTCAGTCAGTAGCTTCAATCATTTCTGGACGTTTTTCAATTGCAAAAATCAATGAATATTGTAAATGCACAAACAGTAATTTCTCCGCATTGCAAGGTGCAACTCTGAAATTTTTTGCTTTTTCCTGCTCCTCTTAGCATGATAAAGAAGATTCAAAGAGAGTGAGATGCCAGCTCCTTTCATTCAGTCAGTAGCTTCAATCATTTCTGGTATATGAATAACGTGATGTTTTTCAATGGCAAAAATCAATGAATATTGTAAATGCACAAACAGTAATTTCTCCGCATTGCAAGGCGCAATTCTGAAATTTTTTGCTTTTTCCTGCTCCTCTTAGCATGATAAAGAAGATTCAAAGAGAGTGAGATGCCAGCTCCTTTCATTCAGTCAGTAGCTTCAAACATTTCTGGTATATGAATAACATGATGTTTTTCAATGGCAAAAATCAATGAATATTGTAAATGCACAAACAGTAATTTCTCCGCATTGCAAGGTGCAATTCTGAAATTTTTTGCTTTTTCCTGCTCCTCTTAGCATGATAAAGAAGATTCAAGGAGAGTGAGATGCCAGCTCCTTTCATTCAGTCAGTAGCTTCAAACATTTCTGGTATATGAATAACATGATGTTTTTCAATGGCAAAAATCAATGAATATTGTAAATGCACAAACAGTAATTTCTCCGCATTGCAAGGTGCAATTCTGAAATTTTTTGCTTTATCCTGCTCCTCTTAGCATGATAAAGAAGATTCAAAGAGAGTGAGATGCCAGCTCCTTTCATTCAGTCAGTAGCTTCAATCATTTCTGGACGTTTTTCAATGGCAAAAATCATTGAATATTGTAAATGCACAAACAGTAATTTCTCCGCATTGCAAGGTGCAATTCTGAAATTTTTTACTTTTTCCTGCTCCTCTTAGCATGATAAAGAAGATTCAAAGAGAGTGAGATGCCAGCTCCTTTCATTCAGTCAGTAGCTTCAATCATTTCTGGTATATGAATAACATGATGTTTTTCAATGGCAAAAATCAATGAATATTGTAAATGCACAAACAGTAATTTCTCCGCATTGCAAGGTGCAATTCTGAGATTTTTTGCTTTTTCCTGCTCCTCTTAGCATGATAAAGAAGATTCAAAGAGAGTGAGATGCCAGCTCCTTTCATTCAGTCAGTAGCTTCAATCATTTCTGGACGTTTTTCAATGGCAAAAATCAATGAATATTCTAAATGCACAAACAGTAATTTCTCCGCATTGCAAGGTGCAATTCTGAAATTTTTTGCTTTTTCCTGCTCCTCTTAGCATGATAAACAAGATTCAAAGAGAGTGAGATGCCAGCTCCTTTCATTCAGTCAGTAGCTTCAATCATTTCTGGACGTTTTTCAATGGCAAAAATCAATGAATATTGTAAATGCACAAACAGTAATTTCTCCGCATTGCAAGGTGCAATTCTGAAATTTTTTGCTTTTTCCTGCTCCTCTTAGCATGATAAAGAAGATTCAAAGAGAGTGAGAAGCCAGCTCCTTTCATTCAGTCAGTAGCTTCAATCATTTCTGGACGTTTTTCAATTGCAAAAATCAATGAATATTGTAAATGCACAAACAGTAATTTCTCCGCATTGCAAGGTGCAATTCTGAAATTTTTTGCTTTTTCCTGCTCCTCTTAGCATGATAAAGAAGATTCAAAGAGAGTGAGATGCCAGCTCCTTTCATTCAGTCAGTAGCTTCAATCATTTCTGGTATATGAATAACATGATGTTTTTCAATGGCAAAAATCAATGAATATTGTAAATGCACAAACAGTAATTTCTCCGCATTGCAAGGTGCAATTCTGAAATTTTTTGCTTTTTCCTGCTCCTCTTAGCATGATAAAGAAGATTCAAAGAGAGTGAGATGCCAGCTCCTTTCATTCAGTCAGTAGCTTCAATCATTTCTGGACGTTTTTCAATGGCAAAAATCAATGAATATTGTAAATGCACAAACAGTAATTTCTCCGCATTGCAAGGTGCAATTCTGAAATTTTTTGCTTTTTCCTGCTCCTCTTAGCATGATAAAGAAGATTCAAAGAGAGTGAGATGCCAGCTCCTTTCATTCAGTCAGTAGCTTCAATCATTTCTGGACGTTTTTCAATGGCAAACATCAATGAATATTGTAAATGCACAAACAGTAATTTCTCCGCATTGCAAGGTGCAATTCTGAAATTTTTTGCTTTTTCCTGCTCCTCTTAGCATGATAAAAAAGATTCAAAGAGAGTGAGATGCCAGCTCCTTTCATTCAGTCAGTAGCTTCAAACATTTCTGGTATATGAATAACATGATGTTTTTCAATGGCAAAAATCAATGAATATTGTAAATGCACAAACAGTAATTTCTCCGCATTGCAAGGTGCAATTCTGAAATTTTTTGCTTTTTCCTGCTCCTCTTAGCATGATAAAGAAGATTCAAAGAGAGTGAGACGCCAGCTCCTTTCGTTCAGTCAGTAGCTTCAATCATTTCTGGACGTTTTTCAATGGCAAAAATCATTGAATATTGTAAATGCACAAACAGTAATTTCTCCGCATTGCAAGGTGCAATTCTGAAATTTTTTACTTTTTCCTGCTCCTCTTAGCATGATAAAGAAGATTCAAAGAGAGTGAGATGCCAGCTCCTTTCATTCAGTCAGTAGCTTCAATCATTTCTGGTATATGAATAACATGATGTTTTTCAATGGCAAAAATCAATGAATATTGTAAATGCACAAACAGTAATTTCTCCGCATTGCAAGGTGCAATTCTGAAATTTTTTGCTTTTTCCTGCTCCTCTTAGCATGATAAAGAAGATTCAAAGAGAGTGAGATGCCAGCTCCTTTCATTCAGTCAGTAGCTTCAATCATTTCTGGACGTTTTTCAATGGCAAAAATCAACGAATATTGTAAATGCACAAACAGTAATTTCTCCGCATTGCAAGGTGCAATTCTGAAATTTTTTGCTTTTTCCTGCTCCTCTTAGCATGATAAAGAAGATTCAAAGAGAGTGAGATGCCAGCTCCTTACATTCAGTCAGTAGCTTCAATCATTTCTGGTAAATGAATAACATGATGTTTTTCAATGGCAAAAATCAATGAATTTTGTAAATGCACAAACAGTAATTTCTCCGCATTGCAAGGCGCAATTCTGAAATTTTTTGCTTTTTCCTGCTCCTCTTAGCATGATAAAGAAGATTCAAAGAGAGTGAGATGCCAGCTCCTTTCAATCAGTCAGTAGCTTCAATCATTTCTGGACGTTTTTCAATGGCAAAAATCAATGAATATTGTAAATGCACAAACAGTAATTTCTCCGCATTGCAAGGTGCAATTCTGAAATTTTATGCTTTTTCCTGCTCCTCTTAGCATGATAAAGAAGATTCAAAGAGAGTGAGATGCCAGCTCCTTTCATTCAGTCAGTAGCTTCAATCATTTCTGGACGTTTTTCAATGGCAAAAATCAATGAATATTGTAAATGCACAAACAGTAATTTTTCCGCATTGCAAGGTGCAATTCTGAAATTTTTTGCTTATTCCTGCTCCTCTTAGCATGATAAAGAAGATTCAAAGAGAGTGAGGTGCCAGCTCCTTTCATTCAGTCAGTAGCTTCAAACATTTCTGGTATATGAATAACGTTTTTCAATGGCAAAAATCAATGAATATTGTAAATGCACAAACAGTTATTTCTCCGCATTGCAAGGTGCAATTCTGAAATTTTTTGCTTTTTCCTGCTCCTCTTAGCATGATAAAGAAGATTCAAAGAGAGTGAGATGCCAGCTCCTTTCATTCAGTCAGTAGCTTCAATCATTTCTGGACGTTTTTCAATGGCAAAAATCAATGAATATTGTAAATGCACAAACAGTAATTTCTCCGCATTGCAAGGTGCAATTCTGAAATTTTTTGCTTTTTCCTGCTCCTCTTAGCATGATAAAGAAGATTCAAAGAGAGTGAGATGCCAGCTCCTTTCATTCAGTCAGTAGCTTCAATCATTTCTGGACGTTTTTCAATGGCAAAAATCAATGAATATTGTAAATGCACAAACAGTAATTTCTCCGCATTGCAAGGTGCAATTCTGAAATTTTTTGCTTTTTCCTGCTCCTCTTAGCATGATAAAGAAGATTCAAAGAGAGTGAGATGCCAGCTCCTTTCATTCAGTCAGTAGCTTCAATCATTTCTGGACGTTTTTCAATGGCAAAAATCAATGAATATTGTAAATGCACAAACAGTAATTTCTCCGCATTGCAAGGTGCAATTCTGAAATTTTTGCTTTTTCCTGCTCCTCTTAGCATGATAAAGAAGATTCAAAGAGAGTGAGGTGCCAGCTCCTTTCATTCAGTCAGTAGCTTCAAACATTTCTGGTATATGAATAACATGTTTTTCAATGGCAAAAATCAATGAATATTGTAAATGCACAAACAGTAATTTCTCCGCATTGCAAGGAGCAATTCTGAAATTTTTTGCTTTTTCCTGCTCCTCTTAGCATGATAAAGAAGATTCAAAGAGAGTGAGATGCCAGCTCCTTTCATTCAGTCAGTAGCTTCAATCATTTCTGGACGTTTTTCAATGTCAAAAATCAATGAATATTGTAAATGCACAAACTGTAATTTCTCCGCATTGCAAGGTGCAATTCTGAAATTTTTTGCTTTTTCCTGCTCCTCTTAGCATGATAAGGAAGATTCAAAGAGAGTGAGATGCCAGCTCTTTTCATTCAGTCAGTAGCTTCAATCATTTCTGGACGTTTTTCAATGGCAAAAATCAATGAATATTGTAAATGCACAAACAGTAATTTCTCCGCATTGCAAGGTGCAATTCTGAAATTTTTTGCTTTTTCCTGCTCCTCTTAGCATGATAAAGAAGATTCAAAGAGAGTGAGATGCCAGCTCCTTTCATTCAGTCAGTAGCTTCAATCATTTCTGGACGTTTTTCAATGGCAAAAATCAATGAATATTGTAAATGCACAAACAGTAATTTCTCCGCATTGCAAGGTGCAATTCTGAAATTTTTTGCTTTTTCCTGCTCCCCTTAGCATGATAAAGAAGATTCAAAGAGAGTGAGATGCCAGCTCCTTTCATTCAGTCAGTAGCTTCAATCATTTCTGGACGTTTTTCAATGGCAAAAATCAATGAATATTGTAAATGCACAAACAGAAATTTCTCCGCATTGCAAGGTGCAATTCTGAAATTTTTTGCTTTTTCCTGCTCCTCTTAGCATGATAAAGAAGATTCAAAGAGAGTGAGATGCCAGCTCCTTTCATTCAGTCAGTAGCTTCAAACATTTCTGGTATATGAATAACATGATGTTTTTCAATGGCAAAAATCAATGAATATTGTAAATGCACAAACAGTAATTTCTCCGCATTGCAAGGTGCAATTCTGAAATTTTTTGCTTTTTCCTGCTCCTCTTAGCATGATAAAGAAGATTCAAAGAGAGTGAGATGCCAGCTCCTTTCGTTCAGTCAGTAGCTTCAATCATTTCTGGACGTTTTTCAATGGCAAAAATCATTGAATATTGTAAATGCACAAACAGCAATTTCTCCGCATTGCAAGGTGCAATTCTGAAATTTTTTACATTTTCCTGCTCCTCTTAGCATGATAAAGAAGATTCAAAGAGAGTGAGATGCCAGCTCCTTTCATTCAGTCAGTAGCTTCAATCATTTCTGGTATATGAATAACATGATGTTTTTCAATGGCAAAAATCAATGAATATTGTAAATGCACAAACAGTAATTTCTCCGCATTGCAAGGTGCAATTCTGAAATTTTTTGCTTTTTCCTGCTCCTCTTAGCATGATAAAGAAGATTCAAAGAGAGTGAGATGCCAGCTCCTTTCATTCAGTCAGTAGCTTCAATCATTTCTGGACGTTTTTCAATTGCAAAAATCAATGAATATTGTAAATGCACAAACAGTAATTTCTCCGCATTGCAAGGTGCAACTCTGAAATTTTTTGCTTTTTCCTGCTCCTCTTAGCATGATAAAGAAGATTCAAAGAGAGTGAGATGCCAGCTCCTTTCATTCAGTCAGTAGCTTCAATCATTTCTGGTATATGAATAACGTGATGTTTTTCAATGGCAAAAATCAATGAATATTGTAAATGCACAAACAGTAATTTCTCCGCATTGCAAGGCGCAATTCTGAAATTTTTTGCTTTTTCCTGCTCCTCTTAGCATGATAAAGAAGATTCAAAGAGAGTGAGATGCCAGCTCCTTTCATTCAGTCAGTAGCTTCAAACATTTCTGGTATATGAATAACATGATGTTTTTCAATGGCAAAAATCAATGAATATTGTAAATGCACAAACAGTAATTTCTCCGCATTGCAAGGTGCAATTCTGAAATTTTTTGCTTTTTCCTGCTCCTCTTAGCATGATAAAGAAGATTCAAGGAGAGTGAGATGCCAGCTCCTTTCATTCAGTCAGTAGCTTCAAACATTTCTGGTATATGAATAACATGATGTTTTTCAATGGCAAAAATCAATGAATATTGTAAATGCACAAACAGTAATTTCTCCGCATTGCAAGGTGCAATTCTGAAATTTTTTGCTTTATCCTGCTCCTCTTAGCATGATAAAGAAGATTCAAAGAGAGTGAGATGCCAGCTCCTTTCATTCAGTCAGTAGCTTCAATCATTTCTGGACGTTTTTCAATGGCAAAAATCATTGAATATTGTAAATGCACAAACAGTAATTTCTCCGCATTGCAAGGTGCAATTCTGAAATTTTTTACTTTTTCCTGCTCCTCTTAGCATGATAAAGAAGATTCAAAGAGAGTGAGATGCCAGCTCCTTTCATTCAGTCAGTAGCTTCAATCATTTCTGGTATATGAATAACATGATGTTTTTCAATGGCAAAAATCAATGAATATTGTAAATGCACAAACAGTAATTTCTCCGCATTGCAAGGTGCAATTCTGAGATTTTTTGCTTTTTCCTGCTCCTCTTAGCATGATAAAGAAGATTCAAAGAGAGTGAGATGCCAGCTCCTTTCATTCAGTCAGTAGCTTCAATCATTTCTGGACGTTTTTCAATGGCA
Source organism: Phyllobates terribilis (assembly GCF_046119375.1). Classification (NCBI taxonomy): domain Eukaryota; kingdom Metazoa; phylum Chordata; class Amphibia; order Anura; family Dendrobatidae; genus Phyllobates; species Phyllobates terribilis. Next base: position 34,260 of record NW_027364393.1, read on the forward strand.
AAAATCAATGAATATTCTAAATGCACAAACAGTAATTTCTCCGCATTGCAAGGTGCAATTCTGAAATTTTTTGCTTTTTCCTGCTCCTCTTAGCATGATAAACAAGATTCAAAGAGAGTGAGATGCCAGCTCCTTTCATTCAGTCAGTAGCTTCAATCATTTCTGGACGTTTTTCAATGGCAAAAATCAATGAATATTGTAAATGCACAAACAGTAATTTCTCCGCATTGCAAGGTGCAATTCTGAAATTTTTTGCTTTTTCCTGCTCCTCTTAGCATGATAAAGAAGATTCAAAGAGAGTGAGAAGCCAGCTCCTTTCATTCAGTCAGTAGCTTCAATCATTTCTGGACGTTTTTCAATTGCAAAAATCAATGAATATTGTAAATGCACAAACAGTAATTTCTCCGCATTGCAAGGTGCAATTCTGAAATTTTTTGCTTTTTCCTGCTCCTCTTAGCATGATAAAGAAGATTCAAAGAGAGTGAGATGCCAGCTCCTTTCATTCAGTCAGTAGCTTCAATCATTTCTGGTATATGAATAACATGATGTTTTTCAATGGCAAAAATCAATGAATATTGTAAATGCACAAACAGTAATTTCTCCGCATTGCAAGGTGCAATTCTGAAATTTTTTGCTTTTTCCTGCTCCTCTTAGCATGATAAAGAAGATTCAAAGAGAGTGAGATGCCAGCTCCTTTCATTCAGTCAGTAGCTTCAATCATTTCTGGACGTTTTTCAATGGCAAAAATCAATGAATATTGTAAATGCACAAACAGTAATTTCTCCGCATTGCAAGGTGCAATTCTGAAATTTTTTGCTTTTTCCTGCTCCTCTTAGCATGATAAAGAAGATTCAAAGAGAGTGAGATGCCAGCTCCTTTCATTCAGTCAGTAGCTTCAATCATTTCTGGACGTTTTTCAATGGCAAAAATCAATGAATATTGTAAATGCACAAACAGTAATTTCTCCGCATTGCAAGGTGCAATTCTGAAATTTTTTGCTTTTTCCTGCTCCTCTTAGCATGATAAAAAAGATTCAAAGAGAGTGAGATGCCAGCTCCTTTCATTCAGTCAGTAGCTTCAAACATTTCTGGTATATGAATAACATGATGTTTTTCAATGGCAAAAATCAATGAATATTGTAAATGCACAAACAGTAATTTCTCCGCATTGCAAGGTGCAATTCTGAAATTTTTTGCTTTTTCCTGCTCCTCTTAGCATGATAAAGAAGATTCAAAGAGAGTGAGACGCCAGCTCCTTTCGTTCAGTCAGTAGCTTCAATCATTTCTGGACGTTTTTCAATGGCAAAAATCATTGAATATTGTAAATGCACAAACAGTAATTTCTCCGCATTGCAAGGTGCAATTCTGAAATTTTTTACTTTTTCCTGCTCCTCTTAGCATGATAAAGAAGATTCAAAGAGAGTGAGATGCCAGCTCCTTTCATTCAGTCAGTAGCTTCAATCATTTCTGGTATATGAATAACATGATGTTTTTCAATGGCAAAAATCAATGAATATTGTAAATGCACAAACAGTAATTTCTCCGCATTGCAAGGTGCAATTCTGAAATTTTTTGCTTTTTCCTGCTCCTCTTAGCATGATAAAGAAGATTCAAAGAGAGTGAGATGCCAGCTCCTTTCATTCAGTCAGTAGCTTCAATCATTTCTGGACGTTTTTCAATGGCAAAAATCAACGAATATTGTAAATGCACAAACAGTAATTTCTCCGCATTGCAAGGTGCAATTCTGAAATTTTTTGCTTTTTCCTGCTCCTCTTAGCATGATAAAGAAGATTCAAAGAGAGTGAGATGCCAGCTCCTTACATTCAGTCAGTAGCTTCAATCATTTCTGGTAAATGAATAACATGATGTTTTTCAATGGCAAAAATCAATGAATTTTGTAAATGCACAAACAGTAATTTCTCCGCATTGCAAGGCGCAATTCTGAAATTTTTTGCTTTTTCCTGCTCCTCTTAGCATGATAAAGAAGATTCAAAGAGAGTGAGATGCCAGCTCCTTTCAATCAGTCAGTAGCTTCAATCATTTCTGGACGTTTTTCAATGGCAAAAATCAATGAATATTGTAAATGCACAAACAGTAATTTCTCCGCATTGCAAGGTGCAATTCTGAAATTTTATGCTTTTTCCTGCTCCTCTTAGCATGATAAAGAAGATTCAAAGAGAGTGAGATGCCAGCTCCTTTCATTCAGTCAGTAGCTTCAATCATTTCTGGACGTTTTTCAATGGCAAAAATCAATGAATATTGTAAATGCACAAACAGTAATTTTTCCGCATTGCAAGGTGCAATTCTGAAATTTTTTGCTTATTCCTGCTCCTCTTAGCATGATAAAGAAGATTCAAAGAGAGTGAGGTGCCAGCTCCTTTCATTCAGTCAGTAGCTTCAAACATTTCTGGTATATGAATAACGTTTTTCAATGGCAAAAATCAATGAATATTGTAAATGCACAAACAGTTATTTCTCCGCATTGCAAGGTGCAATTCTGAAATTTTTTGCTTTTTCCTGCTCCTCTTAGCATGATAAAGAAGATTCAAAGAGAGTGAGATGCCAGCTCCTTTCATTCAGTCAGTAGCTTCAATCATTTCTGGACGTTTTTCAATGGCAAAAATCAATGAATATTGTAAATGCACAAACAGTAATTTCTCCGCATTGCAAGGTGCAATTCTGAAATTTTTTGCTTTTTCCTGCTCCTCTTAGCATGATAAAGAAGATTCAAAGAGAGTGAGATGCCAGCTCCTTTCATTCAGTCAGTAGCTTCAATCATTTCTGGACGTTTTTCAATGGCAAAAATCAATGAATATTGTAAATGCACAAACAGTAATTTCTCCGCATTGCAAGGTGCAATTCTGAAATTTTTTGCTTTTTCCTGCTCCTCTTAGCATGATAAAGAAGATTCAAAGAGAGTGAGATGCCAGCTCCTTTCATTCAGTCAGTAGCTTCAATCATTTCTGGACGTTTTTCAATGGCAAAAATCAATGAATATTGTAAATGCACAAACAGTAATTTCTCCGCATTGCAAGGTGCAATTCTGAAATTTTTGCTTTTTCCTGCTCCTCTTAGCATGATAAAGAAGATTCAAAGAGAGTGAGGTGCCAGCTCCTTTCATTCAGTCAGTAGCTTCAAACATTTCTGGTATATGAATAACATGTTTTTCAATGGCAAAAATCAATGAATATTGTAAATGCACAAACAGTAATTTCTCCGCATTGCAAGGAGCAATTCTGAAATTTTTTGCTTTTTCCTGCTCCTCTTAGCATGATAAAGAAGATTCAAAGAGAGTGAGATGCCAGCTCCTTTCATTCAGTCAGTAGCTTCAATCATTTCTGGACGTTTTTCAATGTCAAAAATCAATGAATATTGTAAATGCACAAACTGTAATTTCTCCGCATTGCAAGGTGCAATTCTGAAATTTTTTGCTTTTTCCTGCTCCTCTTAGCATGATAAGGAAGATTCAAAGAGAGTGAGATGCCAGCTCTTTTCATTCAGTCAGTAGCTTCAATCATTTCTGGACGTTTTTCAATGGCAAAAATCAATGAATATTGTAAATGCACAAACAGTAATTTCTCCGCATTGCAAGGTGCAATTCTGAAATTTTTTGCTTTTTCCTGCTCCTCTTAGCATGATAAAGAAGATTCAAAGAGAGTGAGATGCCAGCTCCTTTCATTCAGTCAGTAGCTTCAATCATTTCTGGACGTTTTTCAATGGCAAAAATCAATGAATATTGTAAATGCACAAACAGTAATTTCTCCGCATTGCAAGGTGCAATTCTGAAATTTTTTGCTTTTTCCTGCTCCCCTTAGCATGATAAAGAAGATTCAAAGAGAGTGAGATGCCAGCTCCTTTCATTCAGTCAGTAGCTTCAATCATTTCTGGACGTTTTTCAATGGCAAAAATCAATGAATATTGTAAATGCACAAACAGAAATTTCTCCGCATTGCAAGGTGCAATTCTGAAATTTTTTGCTTTTTCCTGCTCCTCTTAGCATGATAAAGAAGATTCAAAGAGAGTGAGATGCCAGCTCCTTTCATTCAGTCAGTAGCTTCAAACATTTCTGGTATATGAATAACATGATGTTTTTCAATGGCAAAAATCAATGAATATTGTAAATGCACAAACAGTAATTTCTCCGCATTGCAAGGTGCAATTCTGAAATTTTTTGCTTTTTCCTGCTCCTCTTAGCATGATAAAGAAGATTCAAAGAGAGTGAGATGCCAGCTCCTTTCGTTCAGTCAGTAGCTTCAATCATTTCTGGACGTTTTTCAATGGCAAAAATCATTGAATATTGTAAATGCACAAACAGCAATTTCTCCGCATTGCAAGGTGCAATTCTGAAATTTTTTACATTTTCCTGCTCCTCTTAGCATGATAAAGAAGATTCAAAGAGAGTGAGATGCCAGCTCCTTTCATTCAGTCAGTAGCTTCAATCATTTCTGGTATATGAATAACATGATGTTTTTCAATGGCAAAAATCAATGAATATTGTAAATGCACAAACAGTAATTTCTCCGCATTGCAAGGTGCAATTCTGAAATTTTTTGCTTTTTCCTGCTCCTCTTAGCATGATAAAGAAGATTCAAAGAGAGTGAGATGCCAGCTCCTTTCATTCAGTCAGTAGCTTCAATCATTTCTGGACGTTTTTCAATGGCAAAAATCAATGAATATTGTAAATGCACAAACAGTAATTTCTCCGCATTGCAAGGTGCAATTCTGAAATTTTTTGCTTTTTCCTGCTCCTCTTAGCATGATAAAGAAGATTCAAAGAGAGTGAGGTGCCAGCTCCTTTCATTCAGTCAGTAGCTTCAAACATTTCTGGTATATGAATAACATGTTTTTCAATGGCAAAAATCAATGAATATTGTAAATGCACAAACAGTAATTTCTCCGCATTGCAAGGAGCAATTCTGAAATTTTTTGCTTTTTCCTGCTCCTCTTAGCATGATAAAGAAGATTCAAAGAGAGTGAGATGCCAGCTCCTTTCATTCAGTCAGTAGCTTCAATCATTTCTGGACGTTTTTCAATGGCAAAAATCAATGAATATTGTAAATGCACAAACTGTATTTTCTCCGCATTGCAAGGTGCAATTCTGAAATTTTTTGCTTTTTCCTGCTCCTCTTAGCATGATAAAGAAGATTCAAAGAGAGTGAGATGCCAGCTCCTTTCATTCAGTCAGTAGCTTCAATCATTTCTGGACGTTTTTCAATGGCAAAAATCAATGAATATTGTAAATGCACAAACAGTAATTTCTCCGCATTGCAAGGTGCAATTCTGAAATTTTTTGCTTTTTCCTGCTCTTAGCATGATAAAGAAGATTCAAAGAGAGTGAGATGACAGCTCCTTTCATTCAGTCAGTAGCTTCAAACATTTCTGGTATATGAATAACATGATGTTTTTCAATGGCAAAAATTAATGAATATTGTAAATGCACAAACAGTAATTTCTCCGCATTGCAAGGTGCAATTCTGAAATTTTTTGCTTTTTCCAGCTCCTCTTAGCATGATAAAGAAGATTCAAAGAGAGTGAGATGCCAGCTCCTTTCATTCAGTCAGTAGCTTCAATCATTTCTGGACGTTTTTCAATGGCAAAAATCAATGAATATTGTAAATGCACAAACAGTAATTTCTCCGCATTGCAAGGTGCAATTCTGAAATTTTTTGCTTTATCCTGCTCCTCTTAGCATGATAAAGAAGATTCAAAGAGAGTGAGGTGCCAGCTCCTTTCATTCAGTCAGTAGCTTCAAACATTTCTGGTATATGAATAACATGTTTTTCAATGGCAAAAATCAATGAATATTGTAAATGCACAAACAGTAATTTCTCCGCATTGCAAGGTGCAATTCTGAAATTTTTTGCTTTTTCCTGCTCCTCTTAGCATGATAAAGAAAATTCAAAGAGAGTGAGATGCCAGCTCCTTTCATTCAGTCAGTAGCTTCAATCATTTCTGGACGTTTTTCAATGGCAAAAATCAATGAATATTGTAAATGCACAAACAGTAATTTCTCCGCATTGCAAGGTGCAATTCTGAAATTTTTTGCTTTTTCCTGCTCCTCTTAGCATGATAAAGAAGATTCAAAGAGAGTGAGATGCCAGCTCCTTTCATTCAGTCAGTAGCTTCAATCATTTCTGGACGTTTTTCAATGGCAAAAATCAATGAATATTGTAAATGCACAAACTGTAATTTCTCCGCATTGTAAGGTGCAATTCTGAAATTTTTTGCTTTTTCCTGCTCCTCTTAGCATGATAAAGAAGATTCAAAGAGAGTGAGATGCCAGCTCCTTTCATTCAGTCAGTAGCTTCAATCATTTATGGACGTTTTTCAATGGCAAAAATCAATGAATATTGTAAATGCACAAACTGTAATTTCTCCGCATTGTAAGGTGCAATTCTGAAATTTTTTGCTTTTTCCTGCTCCTCTTAGCATGATAAAGAAGATTCAAAGAGAGTGAGATGCCAGCTCCTTTCATTCAGTCAGTAGCTTCAATCATTTCTGGACGTTTTTCAATGGCAAAAATCATTGAATATTGTAAATGCACAAACAGCAATTTCTCCGCATTGCAAGGTGCAATTCTGAAATTTTTTACATTTTCCTGCTCCTCTTAGCATGATAAAGAAGATTCAAAGAGAGTGAGATGCCAGCTCCTTTCATTCAGTCAGTAGCTTCAATCATTTCTGGTATATGAATAACATGATGTTTTTCAAAGGCAAAAATCAATGAATATTGTAAATGCACAAACAGTAATTTCTCCGCATTGCAAGGTGCAATTCTGAAATTTTTTGCTTTTTCCTGCTCCTCTTAGCATGATAAAGAAGATTCAAAGAGAGTGAGATGCCAGCTCCTTTCATTCAGTCAGTAGCTTCAATCATTTCTGGACGTTTTTCAATGGCAAAAATCAATGAATATTGTAAATGCACAAACAGTAATTTCTCCGCATTGCAAGGTGCAATTCTGAAATTTTTTGCTTTTTCCTGCTCCTCTTAGCATGATAAAGAAGATTCAAAGAGAGTGAGGTGCCAGCTCCTTTCATTCAGTCAGTAGCTTCAAACATTTCTGGTATATGAATAACATGTTTTTCAAAGGCAAAAATCAATGAATTTTGTAAATGCACAAACAGTAATTTCTCCGCATTGCAAGGAGCAATTCTGAAATTTTTTGCTTTTTCCTGCTCCTCTTAGCATGATAAAGAAGATTCAAAGAGAGTGAGATGCCAGCTCCTTTCATTCAGTCAGTAGCTTCAATCATTTCTGGACGTTTTTCAATGGCAAAAATCAATGAATATTGTAAATGCACAAACTGTAATTTCTCCGCATTTCAAGGTGCAATTCTGAAATTTTTTGCTTTTTCCTGCTCCTCTTAGCATGATAAAGAAGATTCAAAGAGAGTGAGATGCCAGCTCCTTTCATTCAGTCAGTAGCTTCAATCATTTCTGGACGTTTTTCAATGGCAAAAATCAATGAATATTGTAAATGCACAAACAGTAATTTCTCCGCATTGCAAGGTGCAATTCTGAAATTTTTTGCTTTTTCCTGCTCCTCTTAGCATGATAAAGAAGATTCAAAGAGAGTGAGATGCCAGCTCCTTTCATTCAGTCAGTAGCTTCAAACATTTCTGGTATATGAATAACATGATGTTTTTCAATGGCAAAAATTAATGAATATTGTAAATGCACAAACAGTAATTTCTCCGCATTGCAAGGTGCAATTCTGAAATTTTTTGCTTTTTCCAGCTCCTCTTAGCATGATAAAGAAGATTCAAAGAGAGTGAGATGCCAGCTCCTTTCATTCAGTCAGTAGCTTCAATCATTTCTGGACGTTTTTCAATGGCAAAAATCAATGAATATTGTAAATGCACAAACAGTAATTTCTCCGCATTGCAAGGTGCAATTCTGAAATTTTTTGCTTTATCCTGCTCCTCTTAGCATGATAAAGAAGATTCAAAGAGAGTGAGGTGCCAGCTCCTTTCATTCAGTCAGTAGCTTCAAACATTTCTGGTATATGAATAACATGTTTTTCAATGGCAAAAATCAATGAATATTGTAAATGCACAAACAGTAATTTCTCCGCATTGCAAGGTGCAATTCTGAAATTTTTTGCTTTTTCCTGCTCCTCTTAGCATGATAAAGAAAATTCAAAGAGAGTGAGATGCCAGCTCCTTTCATTCAGTCAGTAGCTTCAATCATTTCTGGACGTTTTTCAATGGCAAAAATCAATGAATATTGTAAATGCACAAACAGTAATTTCTCCGCATTGCAAGGTGCAATTCTGAAATTTTTTGCTTTTTCCTGCTCCTCTTAGCATGATAAAGAAGATTCAAAGAGAGTGAGATGCCAGCTCCTTTCATTCAGTCAGTAGCTTCAATCATTTCTGGACGTTTTTCAATGGCAAAAATCAATGAATATTGTAAATGCACAAACTGTAATTTCTCCGCATTGTAAGGTGCAATTCTGAAATTTTTTGCTTTTTCCTGCTCCTCTTAGCATGATAAAGAAGATTCAAAGAGAGTGAGATGCCAGCTCCTTTCATTCAGTCAGTAGCTTCAATCATTTCTGGACGTTTTTCAATGGCAAAAATCAATGAATATTGTAAATGCACAAACTGTAATTTCTCCGCATTGTAAGGTGCAATTCTGAAATTTTTTGCTTTTTCCTGCTCCTCTTAGCATGATAAAGAAGATTCAAAGAGAGTGAGATGCCAGCTCCTTTCATTCAGTCAGTAGCTTCAATCATTTCTGGACGTTTTTCAATGGCAAAAATCAATGAATATTGTAAATGCACAAACAGTAATTTCTCCGCATTGCAAGGTGCAATTCTGAAATTTTTTGCTTTTTCCTGCTCCTCTTAGCATGATAAAGAAGATTCAAAGAGAGTGAGATGCCAGCTCCTTTCATTCAGTCAGTAGCTTCAAACATTTCTGGTATATGAATAACATGATGTTTTTCAATGGCAAAAATCAATGAATATTGTAAATGCACAAACAGTAATTTCTCCGCATTGTAAGGTGCAATTCTGAAATTTTTTGCTTTTTCCTGCTCCTCTTAGCATGATAAAGAAGATTCAAAGAGAGTGAGATGCCAGCTCCTTTCATTCAGTCAGTAGCTTCAAACATTTCTGGCATATGAATAACATGATGTTTTTCAATGGCAAAAATCAATGAATATTGTAAATGCACAAACAGTAATTTCTCCGCATTGCAAGGTGCAAGTCTGAAATTTTTTGCTTTTTCCTGCTCCTCTTAGCATGATAAAGAAGATTCAAAGAGAGTGAGATGCCAGCTACTTTCATTCAGTCAGTAGCTTCAATCATTTCTGGACGTTTTTCAATGGTAAAAATCAATGAATATTGTAAATGCACAAACAGTAATTTCTCCGCATTGCAAGGTGCAATTCTGAAATTTTTTGCTTTTTCCCGCTCCTCTTAGCATGATAAAGAAGATTCAAAGAGAGTGAGATGCCAGCTCCTTTCATTCAGTCAGTAGCTTCAATCATTTCTGGACGTTTTTCAATGGCAAAAATCAATGAATATTGTAAATGCACAAACAGTAATTTCTCCGCATTGCAAGGTGTAATTCTGAAATTTTTTGCTTTTTCCTGCTCCTCTTAGCATGATAAAGAAGATTCAAAGAGAGTGAGATGCCAGCTCCTTTCATTCAGTCAGTAGCTTCAATCATTTCTGGTAAATGAATAACATGATGTTTTTCAATGGCAAAAATCAATGAATTTTGTAAATGCACAAACAGTAATTTCTCCGCATTGCAAGGCGCAATTCTGAAATTGTTTGCTTTTTCCTGCTCCTCTTAGCATGATAAAGAAGATTCAAAGAGAGTGAGATGCCAGCTCCTTTCATTCAGTCAGTAGCTTCAATCATTTCTGGATGTTTTTCAATGGCAAAAATCAATGAATATTGTAAATGCACAAACAGTAATTTCTCCGCATTGCAAGGTGCAATTCTGAAATTTTTTGCTTTTTCCTGCTCCTCTTAGCATGATAAAGAAGATTCAAAGTGAGTGAGATGCCAGCTCCTTTCATTCAGTCAGTAGCTTCAATCATTTCTGACGTTTTTCAATGGCAAAAATCAATGAATATTGTAAATGTACAAACAGTAATTTCTCCGCATTGCAAGGTGCAATTCTGAAATTTTTTGCTTTTTCCTGCTCCTCTTAGCATGATAAAGAAGATTCAAAGAGAGTGAGGTTCCAGCTCCTTTCATTCAGTCAGTAGCTTCAAACATTTCTGGTATATGAATAACATGTTTTTCAATGGCAAAAATCAATGAATATTGTAAATGCACAAACAGTAATTTCTCCGCATTGCAAGGTGCAATTCTGAAATTTTTTGCTTTTTCCTGCTCCTCTTAACTTGATAAAGAAGATTCAAAGAGAGTGAGATGCCAGCTCCTTTCATTCAGTCAGTAGCTTCAATCATTTCTGGACGTTTTTCAATGGCAAAAATCAATGAATATTGTAAATGCACAAACTGTAATTTCTCCGCATTGTAAGGTGCAATTCTGAAATTTTTTGCTTTTTCCTGCTCCTCTTAGCATGATAAAGAAGATTCAAAGAGAGTGAGATGCCAGCTCCTTTCATTCAGTCAGTAGCTTCAATCATTTCTGGACGTTTTTCAATGGCAAAAATCAATGAATATTGTAAATGCACAAACAGTAATTTCTCCGCATTGCAAGGTGCAATTCTGAAATTTTTTGCTTTATCCTGCTCCTCTTAGCATGATAAAGAAGATTCAAAGAGAGTGAGGTGCCAGCTCCTTTCATTCAGTCAGTAGCTTCAAACATTTCTGGTATATGAATAACATGTTTTTCAATGGCAAAAATCAATGAATATTGTAAATGCACAAACAGTAATTTCTCCGCATTGCAAGGTGCAATTCTGAAATTTTTTGCTTTTTCCTGCTCCTCTTAGCATGATAAAGAAAATTCAAAGAGAGTGAGATGCCAGCTCCTTTCATTCAGTCAGTAGCTTCAATCATTTCTGGACGTTTTTCAATGGCAAAAATCAATGAATATTGTAAATGCACAAACAGTAATTTCTCCGCATTGCAAGGTGCAATTCTGAAATTTTTTGCTTTTTCCTGCTCCTCTTAGCATGATAAAGAAGATTCAAAGAGAGTGAGATGCCAGCTCCTTTCATTCAGTCAGTAGCTTCAATCATTTCTGGACGTTTTTCAATGGCAAAAATCAATGAATATTGTAAATGCACAAACTGTAATTTCTCCGCATTGTAAGGTGCAATTCTGAAATTTTTTGCTTTTTCCTGCTCCTCTTAGCATGATAAAGAAGATTCAAAGAGAGTGAGATGCCAGCTCCTTTCATTCAGTCAGTAGCTTCAATCATTTCTGGACGTTTTTCAATGGCAAAAATCAATGAATATTGTAAATGCACAAACTGTAATTTCTCCGCATTGTAAGGTGCAATTCTGAAATTTTTTGCTTTTTCCTGCTCCTCTTAGCATGATAAAGAAGATTCAAAGAGAGTGAGATGCCAGCTCCTTTCATTCAGTCAGTAGCTTCAATCATTTCTGGACGTTTTTCAATGGCAAAAATCAATGAATATTGTAAATGCACAAACAGTAATTTCTCCGCATTGCAAGGTGCAATTCTGAAATTTTTTGCTTTTTCCTGCTCCTCTTAGCATGATAAAGAAGATTCAAAGAGAGTGAGATGCCAGCTCCTTTCATTCAGTCAGTAGCTTCAAACATTTCTGGTATATGAATAACATGATGTTTTTCAATGGCAAAAATCAATGAATATTGTAAATGCACAAACAGTAATTTCTCCGCATTGTAAGGTGCAATTCTGAAATTTTTTGCTTTTTCCTGCTCCTCTTAGCATGATAAAGAAGATTCAAAGAGAGTGAGATGCCAGCTCCTTTCATTCAGTCAGTAGCTTCAAACATTTCTGGCATATGAATAACATGATGTTTTTCAATGGCAAAAATCAATGAATATTGTAAATGCACAAACAGTAATTTCTCCGCATTGCAAGGTGCAAGTCTGAAATTTTTTGCTTTTTCCTGCTCCTCTTAGCATGATAAAGAAGATTCAAAGAGAGTGAGATGCCAGCTACTTTCATTCAGTCAGTAGCTTCAATCATTTCTGGACGTTTTTCAATGGTAAAAATCAATGAATATTGTAAATGCACAAACAGTAATTTCTCCGCATTGCAAGGTGCAATTCTGAAATTTTTTGCTTTTTCCCGCTCCTCTTAGCATGATAAAGAAGATTCAAAGAGAGTGAGATGCCAGCTCCTTTCATTCAGTCAGTAGCTTCAATCATTTCTGGACGTTTTTCAATGGCAAAAATCAATGAATATTGTAAATGCACAAACAGTAATTTCTCCGCATTGCAAGGTGTAATTCTGAAATTTTTTGCTTTTTCCTGCTCCTCTTAGCATGATAAAGAAGATTCAAAGAGAGTGAGATGCCAGCTCCTTTCATTCAGTCAGTAGCTTCAATCATTTCTGGTAAATGAATAACATGATGTTTTTCAATGGCAAAAATCAATGAATTTTGTAAATGCACAAACAGTAATTTCTCCGCATTGCAAGGCGCAATTCTGAAATTGTTTGCTTTTTCCTGCTCCTCTTAGCATGATAAAGAAGATTCAAAGAGAGTGAGATGCCAGCTCCTTTCATTCAGTCAGTAGCTTCAATCATTTCTGGATGTTTTTCAATGGCAAAAATCAATGAATATTGTAAATGCACAAACAGTAATTTCTCCGCATTGCAAGGTGCAATTCTGAAATTTTTTGCTTTTTCCTGCTCCTCTTAGCATGATAAAGAAGATTCAAAGTGAGTGAGATGCCAGCTCCTTTCATTCAGTCAGTAGCTTCAATCATTTCTGACGTTTTTCAATGGCAAAAATCAATGAATATTGTAAATGTACAAACAGTAATTTCTCCGCATTGCAAGGTGCAATTCTGAAATTTTTTGCTTTTTCCTGCTCCTCTTAGCATGATAAAGAAGATTCAAAGAGAGTGAGGTTCCAGCTCCTTTCATTCAGTCAGTAGCTTCAAACATTTCTGGTATATGAATAACATGTTTTTCAATGGCAAAAATCAATGAATATTGTAAATGCACAAACAGTAATTTCTCCGCATTGCAAGGTGCAATTCTGAAATTTTTTGCTTTTTCCTGCTCCTCTTAACTTGATAAAGAAGATTCAAAGAGAGTGAGATGCCAGCTCCTTTCATTCAGTCAGTAGCTTCAATCATTTCTGGACGTTTTTCAATGGCAAAAATCAATGAATATTGTAAATGCACAAACTGTAATTTCTCCGCATTGTAAGGTGCAATTCTGAAATTTTTTGCTTTTTCCTGCTCCTCTTAGCATGATAAAGAAGATTCAAAGAGAGTGAGATGCCAGCTCCTTTCATTCAGTCAGTAGCTTCAATCATTTCTGGACGTTTTTCAATGGCAAAAATCAATGAATATTGTAAATGCACAAACAGTAATTTCTCCGCATTGCAAGGTGCAATTCTGAAATTTTTTGCTTTTTCCTGCTCCTCTTAGCATGATAAAGAAGATTCAAAGAGAGTGAGATGCCAGCTCCTTTCATTCAGTCAGTAGCTTCAAACATTTCTGGTATATGAATAACATGATGTTTTTCAATGGCAAAAATCAATGAATATTGTAAATGCACAAACAGTAATTTCTCCGCATTGCAAGGTGCAAGTCTGAAATTTTTTGCTTTTTCCTGCTCCTCTTAGCATGATAAAGAAGATTCAAAGAGAGTGAGATGCCAGCTACTTTCATTCAGTCAGTAGCTTCAATCATTTCTGGACGTTTTTCAATGGTAAAAATTAATGAATATTGTAAATGCACAAACAGTAATTTCTCCGCATTGCAAGGTGCAATTCTGAAATTTTTTGCTTTTTCCTGCTCCTCTTAGCATGATAAAGAAGATTCAAAGAGAGTGAGATGCCAGCTCCTTTCATTCAGTCAGTAGCTTCAATCATTTCTGGACGTTTTTCAATGGCAAAAATCAATGAATATTGTAAATGCACAAACAGTAATTTCTTCGCATTGCAAGGTGCAATTCTGAAATGTTTTGCTTTTTCCTGCTCCTCTTAGCATGATAAAGAAGATTCAAAGAGAGTGAGATGCCAGCTCCTTTCATTCAGTCAGTAGCTTCAATCATTTATGGTAAATGAATAACATGATGTTTTTCAATGGCAAAAATCAATGAATTTTGTAAATGCACAAACAGTAATTTCTCCGCATTGCAAGGCGCAATTCTGAAATTTTTTGCTTTTTCCTGCTCCTCTTAGCATGATAAAGAAGATTCAAAGAGAGTGAGATGCCAGCTCCTTTCATTCAGTCAGTAGCTTCAATCATTTCTGGACGTTTTTCAATGGCAAAAATCAATGAATATTGTAAATGCACAAACAGTAATTTCTCCGCATTGCAAGGTGCAATTCTGAAATTTTTTGCTTTTTCCTGCTCCTCTTAGCATGATAAAGAAGATTCAAAGAGAGTGAGATGCCAGCTCCTTTCATTCAGTCAGTAGCTTCAATCATTTCTGGATGTTTTTCAATGGCAAAAGTCAATGAATATTGTAAATGCACAAACTGTAATTTCTTCGCATTGCAAGGTGCAATTCTGAAATTTTTTGCTTTTCCTGCTCCTCTTAGCATGATAAAGAAGATTCATAGAGAGTGAGATGCCAGCTCCTTTCATTCAGTCAGTAGCTTCAATCATTTCTGGACGTTTTTCAATGGCAAAAATCAATGAATATTGTAATTGCACAAACAGTAATTTCTCCGCATTGCAAGGTGCAATTCTGAAATTTTTTGCTTTTTCCTGCTCCTCTTAGCATGATAAAGAAGATTCAAAGAGAGTGAGGTTCCAGCTCCTTTCATTCAGTCAGTAGCTTCAAACATTTCTGGTATATGAATAACATGTTTTTCAATGGCAAAAATCAATGAATATTGTAAATGCACAAACAGTAATTTCTCCGCATTGCAAGGTGCAATTCTGAAATTTTTTGCTTTTTCCTGCTCCTCTTAACTTGATAAAGAAGATTCAAAGAGAGTGAGATGCCAGCTCCTTTCATTCAGTCAGTAGCTTCAATCATTTCTGGACGTTTTTCAATGGCAAAAATCAATGAATATTGTAAATGCACAAACTGTAATTTCTCCGCATTGTAAGGTGCAATTCTGAAATTTTTTGCTTTTTCCTGCTCCTCTTAGCATGATAAAGAAGATTCAAAGAGAGTGAGATGCCAGCTCCTTTCATTCAGTCAGTAGCTTCAATCATTTCTGGACGTTTTTCAATGGCAAAAATCAATGAATATTGTAAATGCACAAACAGTAATTTCTCCGCATTGCAAGGTGCAATTCTGAAATTTTTTGCTTTTTCCTGCTCCTCTTAGCATGATAAAGAAGATTCAAAGAGAGTGAGATGCCAGCTCCTTTCATTCAGTCAGTAGCTTCAAACATTTCTGGTATATGAATAACATGATGTTTTTCAATGGCAAAAATCAATGAATATTGTAAATGCACAAACAGTAATTTCTCCGCATTGCAAGGTGCAAGTCTGAAATTTTTTGCTTTTTCCTGCTCCTCTTAGCATGATAAAGAAGATTCAAAGAGAGTGAGATGCCAGCTACTTTCATTCAGTCAGTAGCTTCAATCATTTCTGGACGTTTTTCAATGGTAAAAATCAATGAATATTGTAAATGCACAAACAGTAATTTCTCCGCATTGCAAGGTGCAATTCTGAAATTTTTTGCTTTTTCCTGCTCCTCTTAGCATGATAAAGAAGATTCAAAGAGAGTGAGATGCCAGCTCCTTTCATTCAGTCAGTAGCTTCAATCATTTCTGGACGTTTTTCAATGGCAAAAATCAATGAATATTGTAAATGCACAAACAGTAATTTCTTCGCATTGCAAGGTGCAATTCTGAAATGTTTTGCTTTTTCCTGCTCCTCTTAGCATGATAAAGAAGATTCAAAGAGAGTGAGATGCCAGCTCCTTTCATTCAGTCAGTAGCTTCAATCATTTATGGTAAATGAATAACATGATGTTTTTCAATGGCAAAAATCAATGAATTTTGTAAATGCACAAACAGTAATTTCTCCGCATTGCAAGGCGCAATTCTGAAATTTTTTGCTTTTTCCTGCTCCTCTTAGCATGATAAAGAAGATTCAAAGAGAGTGAGATGCCAGCTCCTTTCATTCAGTCAGTAGCTTCAATCATTTCTGGACGTTTTTCAATGGCAAAAATCAATGAATATTGTAAATGCACAAACAGTAATTTCTCCGCATTGCAAGGTGCAATTCTGAAATTTTTTGCTTTTTCCTGCTCCTCTTAGCATGATAAAGAAGATTCAAAGAGAGTGAGATGCCAGCTCCTTTCATTCAGTCAGTAGCTTCAATCATTTCTGGATGTTTTTCAATGGCAAAAGTCAATGAATATTGTAAATGCACAAACTGTAATTTCTTCGCATTGCAAGGTGCAATTCTGAAATTTTTTGCTTTTCCTGCTCCTCTTAGCATGATAAAGAAGATTCATAGAGAGTGAGATGCCAGCTCCTTTCATTCAGTCAGTAGCTTCAATCATTTCTGGACGTTTTTCAATGGCAAAAATCAATGAATATTGTAATTGCACAAACAGTAATTTCTCCGCATTGCAAGGTGCAATTCTGAAATTTTTTGCTTTTTCCTGCTCCTCTTAGCATGATAAAGAAGATTCAAAGAGAGTGAGATGCCAGCTCCTTTCATTCAGTCAGTAGCTTCAAACATTTCTGGTATATGAATAACATGATGTTTTTCAATGGCAAAAATCAATGAATATTGTAAATGCACAAACAGTAATTTCTCCGCATTGCAAGGTGCAATTCTGAAATTTTTTGCTTTTTCCTGCTCCTCTTAGCATGATAAAGAAGATTCAAAGAGAGTGAGATGCCAGCTCCTTTCATTCAGTCAGTAGCTTCAATCATTTCTGGACGTTTTTCAATGGCAAAAATCAATGAATATTGTAAATGCACAAACAGTAATTTCTCCGCATTGCAAGGTGCAATTCTGAAATTTTTTGCTTTTTCCTGCTCCTCTTAGCATGATAAAGAAGATTCAAAGAGAGTGAGATGCCAGCTCCTTTCATTCAGTCAGTAGCTTCAATCATTTCTGGACGTTTTTCAATGGCAAAAATCAATGAATATTGTAAATGCACAAACTGTAATTTCTCCGCATTGTAAGGTGCAATTCTGAAATTTTTTGCTTTTTCCTGCTCCTCTTAGCATGATAAAGAAGATTCAAAGAGAGTGAGATGCCAGCTCCTTTCATTCAGTCAGTAGCTTCAATCATTTCTGGACGTTTTTCAATGGCAAAAATCAATGAATATTGTAAATGCACAAACAGTAATTTCTCCGCATTGCAAGGTGCAATTCTGAAATTTTTTGCTTTTTCCTGCTCCTCTTAGCATGATAAAGAAGATTCAAAGAGAGTGAGATGCCAGCTCCTTTCATTCAGTCAGTAGCTTCAAACATTTCTGGTATATGAATAACATGATGTTTTTCAATGGCAAAAATCAATGAATATTGTAAATGCACAAACAGTAATTTCTCCGCATTGCAAGGTGCAAGTCTGAAATTTTTTGCTTTTTCCTGCTCCTCTTAGCATGATAAAGAAGATTCAAAGAGAGTGAGATGCCAGCTACTTTCATTCAGTCAGTAGCTTCAATCATTTCTGGACGTTTTTCAATGGTAAAAATCAATGAATATTGTAAATGCACAAACAGTAATTTCTCCGCATTGCAAGGTGCAATTCTGAAATTTTTTGCTTTTTCCTGCTCCTCTTAGCATGATAAAGAAGATTCAAAGAGAGTGAGATGCCAGCTCCTTTCATTCAGTCAGTAGCTTCAATCATTTCTGGACGTTTTTCAATGGCAAAAATCAATGAATATTGTAAATGCACAAACAGTAATTTCTTCGCATTGCAAGGTGCAATTCTGAAATGTTTTGCTTTTTCCTGCTCCTCTTAGCATGATAAAGAAGATTCAAAGAGAGTGAGATGCCAGCTCCTTTCATTCAGTCAGTAGCTTCAATCATTTATGGTAAATGAATAACATGATGTTTTTCAATGGCAAAAATCAATGAATTTTGTAAATGCACAAACAGTAATTTCTCCGCATTGCAAGGCGCAATTCTGAAATTTTTTGCTTTTTCCTGCTCCTCTTAGCATGATAAAGAAGATTCAAAGAGAGTGAGATGCCAGCTCCTTTCATTCAGTCAGTAGCTTCAATCATTTCTGGACGTTTTTCAATGGCAAAAATCAATGAATATTGTAAATGCACAAACAGTAATTTCTCCGCATTGCAAGGTGCAATTCTGAAATTTTTTGCTTTTTCCTGCTCCTCTTAGCATGATAAAGAAGATTCAAAGAGAGTGAGATGCCAGCTCCTTTCATTCAGTCAGTAGCTTCAATCATTTCTGGATGTTTTTCAATGGCAAAAGTCAATGAATATTGTAAATGCACAAACTGTAATTTCTTCGCATTGCAAGGTGCAATTCTGAAATTTTTTGCTTTTCCTGCTCCTCTTAGCATGATAAAGAAGATTCATAGAGAGTGAGATGCCAGCTCCTTTCATTCAGTCAGTAGCTTCAATCATTTCTGGACGTTTTTCAATGGCAAAAATCAATGAATATTGTAATTGCACAAACAGTAATTTCTCCGCATTGCAAGGTGCAATTCTGAAATTTTTTGCTTTTTCCTGCTCCTCTTAGCATGATAAAGAAGATTCAAAGAGAGTGAGATGCCAGCTCCTTTCATTCAGTCAGTAGCTTCAAACATTTCTGGTATATGAATAACATGATGTTTTTCAATGGCAAAAATCAATGAATATTGTAAATGCACAAACAGTAATTTCTCCGCATTGCAAGGTGCAATTCTGAAATTTTTTGCTTTTTCCTGCTCCTCTTAGCATGATAAAGAAGATTCAAAGAGAGTGAGATGCCAGCTCCTTTCATTCAGTCAGTAGCTTCAATCATTTCTGGACGTTTTTCAATGGCAAAAATCAATGAATATTGTAAATGCACAAACAGTAATTTCTCCGCATTGCAAGGTGCAATTCTGAAATTTTTTGCTTTTTCCTGCTCCTCTTAGCATGATAAAGAAGATTCAAAGAGAGTGAGATGCCAGCTCCTTTCATTCAGTCAGTAGCTTCAATCATTTCTGGACGTTTTTCAATGGCAAAAATCAATGAATATTGTAAATGCACAAACTGTAATTTCTCCGCATTGTAAGGTGCAATTCTGAAATTTTTTGCTTTTTCCTGCTCCTCTTAGCATGATAAAGAAGATTCAAAGAGAGTGAGATGCCAGCTCCTTTCATTCAGTCAGTAGCTTCAATCATTTCTGGACGTTTTTCAATGGCAAAAATCAATGAATATTGTAAATGCACAAACAGTAATTTCTCCGCATTGCAAGGTGCAATTCTGAAATTTTTTGCTTTTTCCTGCTCCTCTTAGCATGATAAAGAAGATTCAAAGAGAGTGAGATGCCAGCTCCTTTCATTCAGTCAGTAGCTTCAAACATTTCTGGTATATGAATAACATGATGTTTTTCAATGGCAAAAATCAATGAATATTGTAAATGCACAAACAGTAATTTCTCCGCATTGCAAGGTGCAAGTCTGAAATTTTTTGCTTTTTCCTGCTCCTCTTAGCATGATAAAGAAGATTCAAAGAGAGTGAGATGCCAGCTCCTTTCATTCAGTCAGTAGCTTCAATCATTTCTGGACGTTTTTCAATGGCAAAAATCAATGAATATTGTAAATGCACAAACTGTAATTTCTCCGCATTGTAAGGTGCAATTCTGAAATTTTTTGCTTTTTCCTGCTCCTCTTAGCATGATAAAGAAGATTCAAAGAGAGTGAGATGCCAGCTCCTTTCATTCAGTCAGTAGCTTCAATCATTTCTGGACGTTTTTCAATGGCAAAAATCAATGAATATTGTAAATGCACAAACAGTAATTTCTCCGCATTGCAAGGTGCAATTCTGAAATTTTTTGCTTTTTCCTGCTCCTCTTAGCATGATAAAGAAGATTCAAAGAGAGTGAGATGCCAGCTCCTTTCATTCAGTCAGTAGCTTCAAACATTTCTGGTATATGAATAACATGATGTTTTTCAATGGCAAAAATCAATGAATATTGTAAATGCACAAACAGTAATTTCTCCGCATTGCAAGGTGCAAGTCTGAAATTTTTTGCTTTTTCCTGCTCCTCTTAGCATGATAAAGAAGATTCAAAGAGAGTGAGATGCCAGCTACTTTCATTCAGTCAGTAGCTTCAATCATTTCTGGACGTTTTTCAATGGTAAAAATCAATGAATATTGTAAATGCACAAACAGTAATTTCTCCGCATTGCAAGGTGCAATTCTGAAATTTTTTGCTTTTTCCTGCTCCTCTTAGCATGATAAAGAAGATTCAAAGAGAGTGAGATGCCAGCTCCTTTCATTCAGTCAGTAGCTTCAATCATTTCTGGACGTTTTTCAATGGCAAAAATCAATGAATATTGTAAATGCATAAACAGTAATTTCTCCGCATTGCAAGGTGCAATTCTGAAATTTTTTGCTTTTTCCTGCTCCTCTTAGCATGATAAAGAAGTTTCAAAGAGAGTGAGATGCCAGCTCCTTTCATTCAGTCAGTAGCTTCAATCATTTCTGGTAAATGAATAACATGATGTTTTTCAATGGCAAAAATCAATGAATTTTGTAAATGCACAAACACTAATTTCTCCGCATTGCAAGGCGCAATTCTGAAATTTTTTGCTTTTTCCTGCTCCTCTTAGCATGATAAAGAAGATTCAAAGAGAGTGAGATGCCAGCTCCTTTCATTCAGTCAGTAGCTTCAATCATTTCTGGACGTTTTTCAATGGCAAAAATCAATGAATATTGTAAATGCACAAACAGTAATTTCTCCGCATTGCAAGGTGCAATTCTGAAATTTTTTGCTTTTTCCTGCTCCTCTTAGCATGATAAAGAAGATTCAAAGAGAGTGAGGTGCCAGCTCCTTTCATTCAGTCAGTAGCTTCAAACATTTCTGGTATATGAATAACATGTTTTTCAATGGCAAAAATCAATGAATATTGTAAATGCACAAACAGTAATTTCTCCGCATTGCAAGGAGCAATTCTGAAATTTTTTGCTTTTTCCTGCTCCTCTTAGCATGATAAAGAAGATTCAAAGAGAGTGAGATGCCAGCTCCTTTCATTCAGTCAGTAGCTTCAATCATTTCTGGACGTTTTTCAATGGCAAAAATCAATGAATATTGTAAATGCACAAACAGTAATTTCTCCGCATTGCAAGGTGCAATTCTGAAATTTTTTGCTTTTTCCTGCTCCTCTTAGCATGATAAAGAAGATTCAAAGAGAGTGAGATGCCAGCTCCTTTCATTCAGTCAGTAGCTTCAATCATTTCTGGACGTTTTTCAATGGCAAAAATCAATGAATATTGTAAATGCACAAACTGTAATTTCTCCGCATTGCAAGGTGCAATTCTGAAATTTTTTGCTTTTTCCTGCTCCTCTTAGCATGATAAAGAAGATTCAAAGAGAGTGAGATGCCAGCTCCTTTCATTCAGTCAGTAGCTTCAAACATTTCTGGTATATGAATAACATGTTTTTCAATGGCAAAAATCAATGAATATTGTAAATGCACAAACAGTAATTTCTCCGCATTGCAAGGTGCAATTCTGAAATTTTTTGCTTTTTCCTGCTCCTCTTAGCATGATAAAGAAGATTCAAAGAGAGTGAGATGCCAGCTCCTTTCATTCAGTCAGTAGCTTCAAACATTTCTAGTATATGAATAACATGATGTTTTTCAATGGCAAAAATCAATGAATATTGTAAATGCACAAACAGTAATTTCTCCGCATTGCAAGGTGCAATTCTGAAATTTTTTGCTTTTTCCTGCTCCTCTTAGCATGATAAAGAAGATTCAAAGAGAGTGAGATGCCAGCTCCTTTCATTCAGTCAGTAGCTTCAAACATTTCTGGTATATGAATAACATGATGTTTTTCAATGGCAAAAATCAATGAATATTGTAAATGCACAAACAGTAATTTCTCCGCATTGCAAGGTGCAATTCTGAAATTTTTTGCTTTTTCCTGCTCCTCAGCATGATAAAGAAGATTCAAAGAGAGTGAGATGCCAGCTCCTTTCATTGAGTCAGTAGCTTCAATCATTTCTGGACTTTTTTCAATGGCAAAAATCATTGAATATTGTAAATGCACAAACAGTAATTTCTCCGCATTGCAAGGTGCAATTCTGAAATTTTTTACTTTTTCCTGCTCCTCTTAGCATGATAAAGAAGATTCAAAGAGAGTGAGATGCCAGCTCCTTTCATTCAGTCAGTAGCTTCAATCATTTCTGGTATATGAATAACATGATGTTTTTCAATGGCAAAAATCAATGAATATTGTAAATGCACAAACAGTAATTTCTCCGCATTGCAAGGTGCAATTCTGAAATTTTTTGTTTTTTCCTGCTCCTCTTAGCATGATAAAGAAGATTCAAAGAGAGTGAGATGCCAGCTCCTTTCATTCAGTCAGTAGCTTCAAACATTTCTGGTATATGAATAACATGATGTTTTTCAATGGCAAAAATCAATGAATATTGTAAATGCACAAACAGTAATTTCTCCGCATTGCAAGGTGCAATTCTGAAATTTTTTGCTTTTTCCTGCTCCTCTTAGCATGTTAAAGAAGATTCAAAGAGAGTGAGATGCCAGCTCCTTTCGTTCAGTCAGTAGCCTCAATCATTTCTGGACGTTTTTCAATGGTAAAAATCAATGACTATTGTAAATGCACAAACAGTAATTTCTCCGCATTGCAAGGTGCAATTCTGAAATTTTTTGCTTTTTCCTGCTCCTCTTAGCATGATAAAGAAGATTCAAAGAGAGTGAGATGCCAGCTCCTTTCATTCAGTCAGTAGCTTCAAACATTTCTGGTATATGAATAACATGATGTTTTTCAATGGCAAAAATCAATGAATATTGTAAATGCACAAACAGTAATTTCTCCGCATTGCAAGGTGCAATTCTGAAATTTTTTGCTTTTTCCTGCTCCTCTTAGCATGATAAAGAAGATTCAAAGAGAGTGAGATGCCAGCTCCTTTCATTCAGTCAGTAGCTTCAATCATTTCTGGTATATGAATAACATGATGTTTTTCAATGGCAAAAATCAATGAATATTGTAAATGCACAAACAGTAATTTCTCCGCATTGCAAGGTGCAATTCTGAAATTTTTTGCTTTTTCCTGCTCCTCTTAGCATGATAAAGAAGATTCAAAGAGAGTGAGATGCCAGCTCCTTTCATTCAGTCAGTAGCTTCAATCATTTCTGGACGTTTTTCAATGGCAAAAATCAATGAATATTGCAAATGCACAAACAGTAATTTCTCCGCATTGCAAGGTGCAATTCTGAAATTTTTTGCTTTTTCCTGCTCCTCTTAGCATGATAAACAAGATTCAAAGAGAGTGAGATGCCAGCTCCTTTCATTCAGTCAGTAGCTTCAATCATTTCTGGATGTTTTTCAATGGCAAAAATCAATGAATATTGTAAATGCACAAACAGTAATTTCTCCGCATTGCAAGGTGCAATTCTGAAATTTTTTGCTTTTACCTGCTCCTCTTAGCATGATAAAGAAGATTCAAAGAGAGTGAGATGCCAGCTCCTTTCATTCAGTCAGTAGCTTCAATCATTTCTGGACGTTTTTCAATGGCAAAAATCAATGAATATTGTAAATGCACAAACAGTAATTTCTCCGCATTGCAAGTTGCAATTCTGAAATTTTTTGCTTTTTCCTGCTCCTCTTAGCATGATAAAGAAGATTCAAAGAGAGTGAGATGCCAGCTCCTTTCATTCAGTCAGTAGCTTCAAACATTTCTGGTATATGAATAACATGATGTTTTTCAATGGCAAAAATCAATGAATATTGTAAATGCACAAACAGTAATTTCTCCGCATTGCAAGGTGCAATTCTGAAATTTTTTGCTTTTTCCTGCTCCTCTTAGCATGATAAAGAAGATTCAAAGAGAGTGAGATGCCAGCTCCTTTCGTTCAGTCAGTAGCTTCAATCATTTCTGGACGTTTTTCAATGGCAAAAATCATTGAATATTATAAATGCACAAACAGTAATTTCTCCGCATTGCATAGTGCAATTCTGAAATTTTTTACTTTTTCCTGCTCCTCTTAGCATGATAAAGAAGATTCAAAGAGAGTGAGATGCCAGCTCCTTTCATTCAGTCAGTAGCTTCAATCATTTCTGGTATATGAATAACATGATGTTTTTCAATGGCAAAAATCAATGAATATTGTAAATGCACAAACAGTAATTTCTCCGCATTGCAAGGTGCAATTCTGAAATTTTTTGCTTTTTCCTGCTCCTCTTAGCATGATAAAGAAGATTCAAAGAGAGTGAGATGCCAGCTCCTTTCATTCAGTCAGTAGCTTCAATAATTTCTGGACGTTTTTCAATGGCAAAAATCAATGAATATTGTAAATGCACAAACAGTAATTTCTCCGCATTGCAAGGTGCAATTCTGAAATTTTTTGCTTTTTCCTGCTCCTCTTAGCATGATAAACATGATTCAAAGAGAGTGAGATGCCAGCTCCTTTCATTCAGTCAGTAGCTTCAATCATTTCTGGACGTTTTTCAATGGCAAAAATCAATGAATATTGTAAATGCACAAACAGTAATTTCTCCGCATTGCAAGGTGCAATTATGAAATTTTTTGCTTTTTCCTGCTCCTCTTAGCATGATAAAGAAGATTCAAAGAGAGTGAGATGCCAGCTCCTTTCATTCAGTCAGTAGCTTCAAACATTTCTGGTATATGAATAACATGATGTTTTTCAATGGCAAAAATCAATGAATATTGTAAATGCACAAACAGTAATTTCTCCGCATTGCAAGGTGCAATTCTGAAATTTTTTGCTTTTTCCTGCTCCTCTTAGCATGATAAAGAAGATTCAAAGAGAGTGAGATGCCAGCTCCTTTCATTCAGTCAGTAGCTTCAATCATTTCTGGATGTTTTTCAATGGCAAAAATCAATGAATATTGTAAATGCACAAACAGTAATTTCTCCGCATTGCAAGGTGCAATTCTGAAATTTTTTGCTTTTTCCTGCTCCTCTTAGCATGATAAACAAGATTCAAAGAGAGTGAGATGCCAGCTCCTTTCATTCAGTCAGTAGCTTCAATCATTTCTGGACGTTTTTCAATGGCAAAAATCAATGAATATTGTAAATGCACAAACAGTAATTTCTCTGCATTGCAAGGTGCAATTC
Organism: Phyllobates terribilis; assembly: GCF_046119375.1. Lineage (NCBI taxonomy): Eukaryota > Metazoa > Chordata > Amphibia > Anura > Dendrobatidae > Phyllobates > Phyllobates terribilis. The sequence continues at coordinate 59,547 of NW_027364393.1, forward strand.
TGAAATTTTTTGCTTTTTCCTGCTCCTCTTAGCATGATAAAGAAGATTCAAAGAGAGTGAGATGCCAGCTCCTTTCATTCAGTCAGTAGCTTCAAACATTTCTGGTATATGAATAACATGATGTTTTTCAATGGCAAAAATCAATGAATATTGTAAATGCACAAACAGTAATTTCTCCGCATTGCAAGGTGCAAGTCTGAAATTTTTTGCTTTTTCCTGCTCCTCTTAGCATGATAAAGAAGATTCAAAGAGAGTGAGATGCCAGCTACTTTCATTCAGTCAGTAGCTTCAATCATTTCTGGACGTTTTTCAATGGTAAAAATCAATGAATATTGTAAATGCACAAACAGTAATTTCTCCACATTGCAAGGTGCAATTCTGAAATTTTTTGCTTTTTCCTGCTCCTCTTAGCATGATAAAGAAGATTCAAAGAGAGTGAGATGCCAGCTCCTTTCATTCAGTCAGTAGCTTCAAACATTTCTGGTATATGAATAACATGATGTTTTTCAATGGCAAAAATCAATGAATATTGTAAATGCACAAACAGTAATTTCTCCGCATTGCAAGGTGCAATTCTGAAATTTTTTGCTTTTTCCTGCTCCTCTTAGCATGATAAAGAAGATTCAAAGAGAGTGAGATGCCAGCTCCTTTCATTCAGTCAGTAGCTTCAATCATTTCTGGATGTTTTTCAATGGCAAAAATCAATGAATATTGTAAATGCACAAACTGTAATTTCTCCGCATTGCAAGGTGCAATTCTGAAATTTTTTGCTTTTTCCTGCTCCTCTTAGCATAATAAAGAAGATTCAAAGAGAGTGAGATGCCAGCTCCTTTCATTCAGTCAGTAGCTTCAATCATTTCTGGACGTTTTTCAATGGCAAAAATCAATGAATATTGTAAATGCACAAACAGTAATTTCTCCGCATTGCAAGGTGCAATTCTGAAATTTTTTGCTTTTTCCTGCTCCTCTTAGCATGATAAAGAAGATTCAAAGAGAGTGAGATGCCAGCTCCTTTCATTCAGTCAGTACCTTCAATCATTTCTGGACGTTTTTCAATGGCAAAAATCAATGAATATTGTAAATGCACAAACAGTAATTTCTCCGCATTGCAAGGTGCAATTCTGAAATTTTTTGCTTTTTCTCGCTCCTCTTAGCATGATAAAGATTCAAAGAGAGTGAGGTGCCAGCTCCTTTCATTCAGTCAGTAGCTTCAAACATTTCTGGTATATGAATAACATGTTTTTCAATGGCAAAAATCAATGAATATTGTAAATGCACAAACAGTAATTTCTCCGCATTGCAAGGTGCAATTCTGAAATTTTTTGCTTTTTCCTGCTCCTCTTAGCATGATAAAGAAGATTCAAAGAGAGTGAGATGCCAGCTCCTTTCATTCAGTCAGTAGCTTCAAACATTTCTGGTATATGAATAACATGATGTTTTTCAATGGCAAAAATCAATGAATATTGTAAATGCACAAACAGTAATTTCTCCGCATTGCAAGGTGCAATTCTGAAATTTTTTGCTTTTTCCTGCTCCTCTTAGCATGATAAAGAAGATTCAAAGAGAGTGAGATGCCAGCTCCTTTCATTCAGTCAGTAGCTTCAATCATTTCTGGATGTTTTTCAATGGCAAAAATCAATGAATATTGTAAATGCACAAACTGTAATTTCTCCGCATTGCAAGGTGCAATTCTGAAATTTTTTGCTTTTTCCTGCTCCTCTTAGCATGATAAAGAAGATTCAAAGAGAGTGAGATGCCAGCTCCTTTCATTCAGTCAGTAGCTTCAATCATTTCTGGACGTTTTTCAATGGCAAAAATCAATGAATATTGTAAATGCACAAACAGTAATTTCTCCGCATTGCAAGGTGCAATTCTGAAATTTTTTGCTTTTTCCTGCTCCTCTTAGCATGATAAAGAAGATTCAAAGAGAGTGAGATGCCAGCTCCTTTCATTCAGTCAGTACCTTCAATCATTTCTGGACGTTTTTCAATGGCAAAAATCAATGAAAATTGTAAATGCACAAACAGTAATTTCTCCGCATTGCAAGGTGCGATTCTGAAATTTTTTGCTTTTTCCTGCTCCTCTTAGCATGATAAAGAAGATTCAAAGAGAGTGAGATGCCAGCTCCTTTCATTCAGTCAGTAGCTTCAAACATTTCTGGTATATGAATAACATGATGTTTTTCAATGGCAAAAATCAATGAATATTGTAAATGCACAAACAGTAATTTCTCCGCATTGCAAGGTGCAAGTCTGAAATTTTTTGCTTTTTCCTGCTCCTCTTAGCATGATAAAGAAGATTCAAAGAGAGTGAGATGCCAGCTACTTTCATTCAGTCAGTAGCTTCAATCATTTCTGGACCTTTTTCAATGGTAAAAATCAATGAATATTGTAAATGCACAAACAGTAATTTCTCCACATTGCAAGGTGCAATTCTGAAATTTTTTGCTTTTTCCTGCTCCTCTTAGCATGATAAAGAAGATTCAAAGAGAGTGAGATGCCAGCTCCTTTCATTCAGTCAGTAGCTTCAAACATTTCTGGTATATGAATAACATGATGTTTTTCAATGGCAAAAATCAATGAATATTGTAAATGCACAAACAGTAATTTCTCCGCATTGCAAGGTGCAATTCTGAAATTTTTTGCTTTTTCCTGCTCCTCTTAGCATGATAAAGAAGATTCAAAGAGAGTGAGATGCCAGCTCCTTTCATTCAGTCAGTAGCTTCAAACATTTCTGGTATATGAATAACATGATGTTTTTCAATGGCAAAAATCAATGAATATTGTAAATGCACAAACAGTAATTTCTCCGCATTGCAAGGTGCAATTCTGAAATTTTTTGCTTTTTCCTGCTCCTCTTAGCATGATAAAGAAGATTCAAAGAGAGTGAGATGCCAGCTCCTTTCATTCAGTCAGTAGCTTCAATCATTTCTGGATGTTTTTCAATGGCAAAAATCAATGAATATTGTAAATGCACAAACAGTAATTTCTCCGCATTGCAAGGTGCAATTCTGAAATTTTTTGCTTTTTCCTGCTCCTCTTAGCATGATAAAGAAGATTCAAAGAGAGTGAGATGTCAGCTCCTTTCATTCAGTCAGTAGCTTCAAACATTTCTGGTATATGAATAACATGATGTTTTTCAATGGCAAAAATCAATGAATTTTGTAAATGCACAAACAGTAATTTCTCCGCATTGCAAGGTGCAATTCTGAAATTTTTTGCTTTTTCCTGCTCCTCTTAGCATGATAAAGAAGATTCAAAGAGAGTGAGATGCCAGTTCCTTTCATTCAGTCAGTAGCTTCAATCATTTCTGGACGTTTTTCAATGGCAAAAATCAATGAATATTGTAAATGCACAAACAGTAATTTCTCCGCATTGCAAGGTGCAATTCTGAAATTTTTTGCTTTTTCCTGCTCCTCTTAGCATGATAAAGAAGATTCAAAGAGAGTGAGATGCCAGCTCCTTTCATTCAGTCAGTATCTTCAATCATTTCTGGTATATGAATAACATGATGTTTTTCAATGGCAAAAATCAATGAATATTGTAAATGCACAAACAATAATTTCTCCGCATTGCAAGGTGCAATTCTGAAATTTTTTGCTTTTTCCTGCTCCTCTTAGCATGATAAAGAAGATTCAAAGAGAGTGAGATGCCAGCTCCTTTCATTCAGTCAGTAGCTTCAATCATTTCTGGACGTTTTTCAATGGCAAAAATCAATGAATATTGTAAATGCACAAACAGTAATTTCTCCGCATTGCAAGGTGCAATTCTGAAATTTTTTGCTTTTTCCTGCTCCTCTTAGCATGATAAACAAGATTCAAAGAGAGTGAGATGCCAGCTCCTTTCATTCAGTCAGTAGCTTCAATCATTTCTGGACATTTTTCAATGGCAAAAATCAATGAATATTGTAAATGCACAAACAGTAATTTCTCCGCATTGCAAGGTGCAATTCTGAAATTTTTTGCTTTTTCCTGCTCCTCTTAGCATGATAAAGAAGATTCAAAGAGAGTGAGATGCCAGCTCCTTTCATTCAGTCAGTAGCTTCAAACATTTCTGGTATATGAATAACATGATGTTTTTCAATGGCAAAAATCAATGAATATTGTAAATGCACAAACAGTAATTTCTCCGCATTGCAAGGTGCAAGTCTGAAATTTTTTGCTTTTTCCTGCTCCTCTTAGCATGATAAAGAAGATACAAAGAGAGTGAGATGCCAGCTACTTTCATTCAGTCAGTAGCTTCAATCATTTCTGGATGTTTTTCAATGGTAAAAATCAATGAATATTGTAAATGCACAAACAGTAATTTCTCCACATTGCAAGGTGCAATTCTGAAATTTTTTGCTTTTTCCTGCTCCTCTTAGCATGATAAAGAAGATTCAAAGAGAGTGAGATGCCAGCTCCTTTCATTCAGTCAGTAGCTTCAAACATTTCTGGATGTTTTTCAATGGTAAAAATCAATGAATATTGTAAATGCACAAACAGTAATTTCTCCACATTGCAAGGTGCAATTCTGAAATTTTTTGCTTTTTCCTGCTCCTCTTAGCATGATAAAGAAGATTCAAAGAGAGTGAGATGCCAGCTCCTTTCATTCAGTCAGTAGCTTCAAACATTTCTGGTATATGAATAACATGATGTTTTTCAATGGCAAAAATCAATGAATATTGTAAATGCACAAAAAGTAATTTCTCCGCATTGCAAGGTGCAATTCTGAAATTTTTTGCTTTTTCCTGCTCCTCTTAGCATGATAAAGAAGATTCAAAGAGAGTGAGATGCCAGCTCCTTTCATTCAGTCAGTAGCTTCAAACATTTCTGGTATATGAATAACATGATGTTTTTCAATGGCAAAAATCAATGAATATTGTAAATGCACAAACAGTAATTTCTCCGCATTGCAAGGTGCAATTCTGAAATTTTTTGCTTTTTCCTGCTCCTCTTAGCATGATAAAGAATATTCAAAGAGAGTGAGATGCCAGCTCCTTTCATTCAGTCAGTAGCTTCAATCATTTCTGGATGTTTTTCAATGTCAAAAATCAATGAATATTGTAAATGCACAAACTGTAATTTCTCCGCATTGCAAGGTGCAATTCTGAAATTTTTTGTTTTTTCCTGCTCCTCTTAGCATGATAAAGAAGATTCAAAGAGAGTGAGATGCCAGCTCCTTTCATTCAGTCAGTAGCTTCAATCATTTCTGGACGTTTTTCAATGGCAAAAATCAATGAATATTGTAAATGCACAAACAGTAATTTCTCCGCATTGCAAGGTGCAATTCTGAAATTTTTTGCTTTTTCCTGCTCCTCTTAGCATGATAAAGAAGATTCAAAGAGAGTGAGATGCCAGCTCCTTTCATTCAGTCAGTACCTTCAATCATTTCTGGATGTTTTTCAATGGCAAAAATCAATGAATATTGTAAATGCACAAACAGTAATTTCTCCGCATTGCAAGGTGCAATTCTGAAATTTTTTGCTTTTTCCCGCTCCTCTTAGCATGATAAAGAAGATTCAAAGAGAGTGAGGTGCCAGCTCCTTTCATTCAGTCAGTAGCTTCAAACATTTCTGGTATATGAATAACATGATGTTTTTCAATGGCAAAAATCAATGAATATTGTAAATGCACAAACAGTAATTTCTCCGCATTGCAAGGTGCAAGTCTGAAATTTTTTGCTTTTTCCTGCTCCTCTTAGCATGGTAAAGAAGATTCAAAGAGAGTGAGATGCCAGCTACTTTCATTCAGTCAGTAGCTTCAATCATTTCTGGACGTTTTTCAATGGTAAAAATCAATGAATATTGTAAATGCACAAACAGTAATTTCTCCACATTGCAAGGAGCAATTCTGAAATTTTTTGCTTTTTCCTGCTCCTCTTAGCATGATAAAGAAGATTCAAAGAGAGTGAGATGCCAGCTCCTTTCATTCAGTCAGTAGCTTCAAACATTTCTGGTATATGAATAACATGATGTTTTTCAATGGCAAAAATCAATGAATATTGTAAATGCACAAACAGTAATTTCTCCGCATTGCAAGGTGCAATTCTGAAATTTTTTGCTTTTTCCTGCTCCTCTTAGCATGATAAAGAAGATTCAAAGAGAGTGAGATGCCAGCTCCTTTCATTCAGTCAGTAGCTTCAAACATTTCTGGTATATGAATAACATGATGTTTTTCAATGGCAAAAATCAATGAATATTGTAAATGCACAAACAGTAATTTCTCCGCATTGCAAGGTGCAATTCTGAAATTTTTTGCTTTTTCCTGCTCCTCTTAGCATGATAAAGAAGATTCAAAGAGAGTGAGATGCCAGCTCCTTTCATTCAGTCAGTAGCTTCAATCATTTCTGGACGTTTTTCAATGGCAAAAATCAATGAATATTGTAAATGCACAAAACAGTAATTTCTCCGCATTGCAAGGTGCAATTCTGAAATTTTTTGCTTTTTCCTGCTCCTCTTAGCATGATAAAGAAGATTCAAAGAGAGTGAGATGCCAGCTCCTTTCATTCAGTCAGTAGCTTCAATCATTTCTGGACGTTTTTCAATGGCAAAAATCAATGAATATTGTAAATGCACAAACAGTAATTTCTCCGCATTGCAAGGTGCAATTCTGAAATTTTTTGCTTTTTCCTGCTCCTCTTAGCATGATAAAGAAGATTCAAAGAGAGTGAGATGCCAGCTCCTTTCATTCAGTCAGTAGCTTCAATCATTTCTGGACGTTTTTCAATGGCAAAAATCAATGAATATTGTAAATGCACAAACAGTAATTTCTCCGCATTGCAAGGTGCAATTATGAAATTTTTTGCTTTTTCCTGCTCCTCTTAGCATGATAAAGAAGATTCAAAGAGAGTGAGATGCCAGCTCCTTTCATTCAGTCAGTAGCTTCAAACATTTCTTGTATATGAATAACATGATGTTTTTCAATGGCAAAAATCAATGAATATTGTAAAAGCACAAACAGTAATTTCTCCGCATTGCAAGGTGCAATTCTGAAATTTTTTGCTTTTTCCTGCTCCTCTTAGCATGATAAAGAAGATTCAAAGAGAGTGAGATGCCAGCTACTTTCATTCAGTCAGTAGCTTTAATCATTTCTGGACGTTTTTCAATGGCAAAAATCAATGAATATTGTAAATGCACAAACAGTAATTTCTCCGCATTGCAAGGTGCAATTCTGAAATTTTTTGCTTTTTCCTGCTCCTCTTAGCATGATAAAGAAGATTCAAAGAGAGTGAGATGCCAGCTCCTTTCATTCAGTCAGTAGCTTCAATCATTTCTGGTATATGAATAACATGATGTTTTTCAATGGCAAAAATCAATGAATATTGTAAATGCACAAACAGTAATTTCTCCGCATTGCAAGTTGCAATTCTGAAATTTTTTGCTTTTTCCTGCTCCTCTTAGCATGATAAAGAAGATTCAAAAAGAGTGAGATGCCAGCTCCTTTCATTCAGTCAGTAGCTTCAATCATTTCTGGACGTTTTTCAATGGCAAAAATCAATGAATATTGTAAATGCACAAACAGTAATTTCTCCGCATTGCAAGGTGCAATTCTGAAATTTTTTGCTTTTTCCTGCTCCTCTTAGCATGATAAAGAAGATTCAAAGAGAGTGAGATGCCAGCTCCTTTCATTCAGTCAGTAGCTTCAATCATTTCTGGACGTTTTTCAATGGCAAAAATCAATGAATATTGTAAATGCACAAACAGTAATTTCTCCGCATTGCAAGGTGCAATTCTGAAATTTTTTGCTTTTTCCTGCTCCTCTTAGCATGATAAAGAAGATTCAAAGAGAGTTAGATGCCAGCTCCTTTCATTCAGTCAGTAGCTTCAAACATTTCTGGTATATGAATAACATGATGTTTTTCAATGGCAAAAATCAATGAATATTGTAAAAGCACAAACAGTAATTTCTCCGCATTGCAAGGTGCAATTCTGAAATTTTTTGCTTTTTCCTGCTCCTCTTAGCATGATAAAGAAGATTCAAAGAGAGTGAGATGCCAGCTCCTTTCATTCAGTCAGTAGCTTCAATCATTTCTGGACGTTTTTCAATGGCAAAAATCAATGAATATTGTAAATGCACAAACAGTAATTTCTCCGCATTGCAAGGTGCAATTCTGAAATTTTTTGCTTTTTCCTGCTCCTCTTAGCATGATAAAGAAGATTCAAAGAGAGTGAGATGCCAGCTCCTTTCATTCAGTCAGTACCTTCAATCATTTCTGGATGTTTTTCAATGGCAAAAATCAATGAATATTGTAAATGCACAAACAGTAATTTCTCCGCATTGCAAGGTGCAATTCTGAAATTTTTTGCTTTTTCCCGCTCCTCTTAGCATGATAAAGAAGATTCAAAGAGAGTGAGGTGCCAGCTCCTTTCATTCAGTCAGTAGCTTCAAACATTTCTGGTATATGAATAACATGTTTTTCAATGGCAAAAATCAATGAATATTGTAAATGCACAAACAGTAATTTCTCCGCATTGCAAGGTGCAATTCTGAAATTTTTTGATTTTTCCTGCTCCTCTTAGCATGATAAAGAAGATTCAAAGAGAGTGAGATGCCAGCTCCTTTCATTCAGTCAGTAGCTTCAATCATTTCTGGACGTTTTTCAATGGCAAAAATCAATGAATATTGTAAATGCACAAACAGTAATTTCTCCGCATTGCAAGGTGCAATTCTGAAATTTTTTGCTTTTTCCTGCTCCTCTTAGCATGGTAAAGAAGATTCAAAGAGAGTGAGATGCCAGCTCCTTTCATTCAGTCAGTAGCTTCAATCATTTCTGGACGTTTTTCAATGGCAAAAATCAATGAATATTGTAAATGCACAAACAGTAATTTCTCCGCATTGCAAGGTGCAATTCTGAAATTTTTTGCTTTTTCCTGCTCCTCTTAGCATGATAAAGAAGATTCAAAGAGAGTGAGATGCCAGCTCCTTTCATTCAGTCAGTAACTTCAAACATTTCTGGTATATGAATAACATGATGTTTTTCAATGGCAAAAATCAATGAATATTGTAAATGCACAAACAGTAATTTCTCCGCATTGCAAGGTGCAAGTCTGAAATTTTTTGCTTTTTCCTGCTCCTCTTAGCATGGTAAAGAAGATTCAAAGAGAGTGAGATGCCAGCTACTTTCATTCAGTCAGTAGCTTCAATCATTTCTGGACGTTTTTCAATGGTAAAAATCAATGAATATTGTAAATGCACAAACAGTAATTTCTCCACATTGCAAGGTGCAATTCTGAAATTTTTTGCTTTTTCCTGCTCCTCTTAGCATGATAAAGAAGATTCAAAGAGAGTGAGATGCCAGCTCCTTTCATTCAGTCAGTAGCTTCAAACATTTCTGGTATATGAATAACATGATGTTTTTCAATGGCAAAAATCAATGAATATTGTAAATGCACAAACAGTAATTTCTCCGCATTGCAAGGTGCAATTCTGAAATTTTTTGCTTTTTCCTGCTCCTCTTAGCATGATAAAGAAGATTCAAAGAGAGTGAGATGCCAGCTCCTTTCATTCAGTCAGTAGCTTCAAACATTTCTGGTATATGAATAACATGATGTTTTTCAATGGCAAAAATCAATGAATATTGTGAATGCACAAACAGTAATTTCTCCGCATTGCAAGGTGCAATTCTGAAATTTTTTGCTTTTTCCTGCTCCTCTTAGCATGATAAAGAAGATTCAAAGAGAGTGAGATGCCAGCTCCTTTCATTCAGTCAGTAGCTTCAATCATTTCTGGATGTTTTTCAATGGCAAAAATCAATGAATATTGTAAATGCACAAACAGTAATTTCTCCGCATTGCAAGGTGCAATTCTGAAATTTTTTGCTTTTTCCTGCTCCTCTTAGCATGATAAAGAAGATTCAAAGAGAGTGAGATGCCAGCTCCTTTCATTCAGTCAGTAGCTTCAATCATTTCTGGACGTTTTTCAATGGCAAAAATCAATGAATATTGTAAATGCACAAACAGTAATTTCTCCGCATTGCAAGGTGCAATTCTGAAATTTTTTGCTTTTTCCTGCTCCTCTTAGCATGATAAAGAAGATTCAAAGAGAGTGAGATGCCAGCTCCTTTCATTCAGTCAGTAGCTTCAAACATTTCTGGTATATGAATAACATGATGTTTTTCAATGGCAAAAATCAATGAATATTGTAAATGCACAAACAGTAATTTCTCCGCATTGCAAGGTGCAAGTCTGAAATTTTTTGCTTTTTCCTGCTCCTCTTAGCATGGTAAAGCAGATTCAAAGAGAGTGAGATGCCAGCTACTTTCATTCAGTCAGTAGCTTCAATCATTTCTGGACGTTTTTCAATGGTAAAAATCAATGAATATTGTAAATGCACAAACAGTAATTTCTCCACATTGCAAGGTGCAATTCTGAAATTTTTTGCTTTTTCCTGCTCCTCTTAGCATGATAAAGAAGATTCAAAGAGAGTGAGATGCCAGCTCCTTTCATTCAGTCAGTAGCTTCAAACATTTCTGGTATATGAATAACATGATGTTTTTCAATGGCAAAAATCAATGAATATTGTAAATGCACAAACAGTAATTTCTCCGCATTGCAAGGTGCAATTCTGAAATTTTTTGCTTTTTCCTGCTCCTCTTAGCATGATAAAGAAGATTCAAAGAGAGTGAGATGCCAGCTCCTTTCATTCAGTCAGTAGCTTCAAACATTTCTGGTATATGAATAACATGATGTTTTTCAATGGCAAAAATCAATGAATATTGTAAATGCACAAACAGTAATTTCTCCGCATTGCAAGGTGCAATTCTGAAATTTTTTGCTTTTTCCTGCTCCTCTTAGCATGATAAAGAAGATTCAAAGAGAGTGAGATGCCAGCTCCTTTCATTCAGTCAGTAGCTTCAATCATTTCTGGACGTTTTTCAATGGCAAAAATCAATGAATATTGTAAATGCACAAACAGTAATTTCTCCGCATTGCAAGGTGCAATTCTGAAATTTTTTGCTTTTTCCTGCTCCTCTTAGCATGATAAAGAAGATTCAAAGAGAGTGAGATGCCAGCTCCTTTCATTCAGTCAGTAGCTTCAAACATTTCTGGTATATGAATAACATGATGTTTTTCAATGGCAAAAATCAATGAATATTGTAAATGCACAAACAGTAATTTCTCCGCATTGCAAGGTGCAATTCTGAAATTTTTTGCTTTTTCCTGCTCCTCTTAGCATGATAAAGAAGATTCAAAGAGAGTGAGATGCCAGCTCCTTTCATTCAGTCAGTAGCTTCAATCATTTCTGGACGTTTTTCAATGGCAAAAATCAATGAATATTGTAAATGCACAAACAGTAATTTCTCCGCATTGCAAGGTGCAATTCTGAAATTTTTTGCTTTTTCCTGCTCCTCTTAGCATGATAAAGAAGATTCAAAGAGAGTGAGATGCCAGCTCCTTTCATTCAGTCAGTAGCTTCAATCATTTCTGGACGTTTTTCAATGGCAAAAATCAATGAATATTGTAAATGCACAAACAGTAATTTCTCCGCATTGCAAGGTGCAATTCTGAAATTTTTTGCTTTTTCCTGCTCCTCTTAGCATGACAAAGAAGATTCAAAGAGAGTAAGATGCCAGCTCCTTTCATTCAGTCAGTAGCTTCAATCATTTCTGGTATATGAATAACATGATGTTTTTCAATGGCAAAAATCAATGAATATTGTAAATGCACAAACAGTAATTTCTCCGCATTGCAAGGTGCAATTCTGAAATTTTTTGCTTTTTCCTGCTCCTCTTAGCATGATAAAGAAGATTCAAAGCGAGTGAGATGCCAGCTCCTTTCATTCAGTCAGTAGCTTCAATCATTTCTGGACGTTTTTCAATGGCAAAAATCAATGAATATTGTAAATGCACAAACAGTAATTTCTCCGCATTGCAAGGTGCAATTCTGAAATTTTTTGCTTTTTCCTGCTCCTCTTAGCATGATAAAGAAGATTCAAAGAGAGTGAGATGCCAGCTCCTTTCATTCAGTCAGTAGCTTCAATCATTTCTGGACGTTTTTCAATGGCAAAAATCAATGAATATTGTAAATGCACAAACAGTAATTTCTCCGCATTGCAAGGTGCAATTCTGAAATTTTTTGCTTTTTCCTGCTCCTCTTAGCATGATAAAGAAGATTCAAAGAGAGTGAGATGCCAGCTCCTTTCATTCAGTCAGTAGCTTCAAACATTTCTTGTATATGAATAACATGATGTTTTTCAATGGCAAAAATCAATGAATATTGTATAAGCACAAACAGTAATTTCTCCGCATTGCAAGGTGCAATTCTGAAATTTTTTGCTTTTTCCTGCTCCTCTTAGCATGATAAAGAAGATTCAAAGAGAGTGAGATGCCAGCTCCTTTCATTCAGTCAGTAGCTTCAATCATTTCTTGATGTTTTTCAATGGCAAAAATCAATGAATATTGTAAATGCACAAACAGTAATTTCTCCGCATTGCAAGGTGCAATTCTGAAATTTTTTGCTTTTTCCTGCTCCTCTTAGCATGATAAAGAAGATTCAAAGAGAGTGAGATGCCAGCTCCTTTCATTCAGTCAGTAGCTTCAATCATTTCTGGTATATGAATAACATGATGTTTTTCAATGGCAAAAATCAATGAATATTGTAAATGCACAAACAGTAATTTCTCCGCATTGCAAGTTGCAATTCTGAAATTTTTTGCTTTTTCCTGCTCCTCTTAGCATGATAAAGAAGATTCAAGGAGAGTGAGATGCCAGCTCCTTTCATTCAGTCAGTAGCTTCAATCATTTCTGGACGTTTTTCAATGGCAAAAATCAATGAATATTGTAAATGCACAAACAGTAATTTCTCCGCATTGCAAGGTGCAATTCTGAAATTTTTTGCTTTTTCCTGCTCCTCTTAGCATGATAAAGAAGATTCAAAGAGAGTGAGATGCCAGCTCCTTTCATTCAGTCAGTAGCTTCAATCATTTCTGGACGTTTTTCAATGGCAAAAATCAATGAATATTGTAAATGCACAAACAGTAATTTCTCCGCATTGCAAGGTGCAATTCTGAAATTTTTTGCTTTTTCCTGCTCCTCTTAGCATGATAAAGAAGATTCAAAGAGAGTTAGATGCCAGCTCCTTTCATTCAGTCAGTAGCTTCAAACATTTCTGGTATATGAATAACATGATGTTTTTCAATTGCAAAAATCAATGAATATTGTAAAAGCACAAACAGTAATTTCTCCGCATTGCAAGGTGCAATTCTGAAATTTTTTGCTTTTTCCTGCTCCTCTTAGCATGATAAAGAAGATTCAAAGAGAGTGAGATGCCAGCTCCTTTCATTCAGTCAGTAGCTTCAATCATTTCTGGACGTTTTTCAATGGCAAAAATCAATGAATATTGTAAATGCACAAACAGTAATTTCTCCGCATTGCAAGGTGCAATTCTGAAATTTTTTGCTTTTTCCTGCTCCTCTTAGCATGATAAAGAAGATTCAAAGAGAGTGAGATGCCAGCTCCTTTCATTCAGTCAGTAGCTTCAATCATTTCTGGTATATGAATAACATGATGTTTTTCAATGGCAAAAATCAATGAATATTGTAAATGCACAAACAGTAATTTCTCCACATTGCAAGGTGCAATTCTGAAATTTTTTGCTTTTTCCTGCTCCTCTTAGCATGATAAAGAAGATTCAAAGAGAGTGAGATGCCAGCTCCTTTCATTCAGTCAGTAGCTTCAATCATTTCTGGACGTTTTTCAATGGCAAAAATCAATGAATATTGTAAATGCACAAACAGTAATTTCTCCGCCTTGCAAGGTGCAATTCTGAAATTTTTTGCTTTTTCCTGCTCCTCTTAGCATGATAAAGAAGATTCAAAGAGAGCGAGATGCCAGCTCCTTTCATTCAGTCAGTAGCTTCAATCATTTCTGGTATATGAATAACATGATGTTTTTCAATGGCAAAAATCAATGAATATTGTAAATGCACAAACAGTAATTTCTCCGCATTGCAAGGTGCAATTCTGAAATTTTTTGCTTTTTCCTGCTCCTCTTAGCATGATAAAAAAGATTCAAAGAGAGTGAGATGCCAGCTCCTTTCATTCAGTCAGTAGCTTCAATCATTTCTGGACGTTTTTCAATGGCAAAAATCAATGAATATTGTAAATGCACAAAGAGTAATTTCTCCGCATTGCAAGGTGCAATTCTGAAATTTTTTGCTTTTTCCTGCTCCTCTTAGCATGATAAAGAAGATTCAAAGAGAGTGAGATGCCAGCTCCTTTCATTCAGTCAGTAGCTTCAAACATTTCTGGTATATGAATAACATGATGTTTTTCAATGGCAAAAATCAATGAATATTGTAAATGCACAAACAGTAATTTCTCCGCATTGCAAGGTGCAATTCTGAAATTTTTTGCTTTTTCCTGCTCCTCTTAGCATGATAAAGAAGATTCAAAGAGAGTGAGATGCCAGCTCCTTTCATTCAGTCAGTAGCTTCAATCATTTCTGGACGTTTTTCAATGGCAAAAATCAATGAATATTGTAAATGCACAAACAGTAATTTCTCCGAATTGCAAGGTGCAATTCTGAAATTTTTTGCTTTTTCCTGCTCCTCTTAGCATGATAAAGAAGATTCAAAGAGAGTGAGATGCCAGCTCCTTTCATTCAGTCAGTAGCTTCAATCATTTCTGGTATATGAATAACATGATGTTTTTCAATGGCAAAAATCAATGAATATTGTAAATGCACAAACAGTAATTTCTCCGCATTGCAAGGTGCAATTCTGAAATTTTTTGCTTTTTCCTGCTCCTCTTAGCATGATAAAGAAGATTCAAAGAGAGTGAGATGCCAGCTCCTTTCATTCAGTCAGTAGCTTCAAACATTTCTGGTATATGAATAACATGATGTTTTTCAATGGCAAAAATCAATGAATATTGTAAATGCACAAACAGTAATTTCTCCGCATTGCAAGGTGCAATTCTGAAATTTTTTGCTTTTTCCTGCTCCTCTTAGCATGATAAAGAAGATTCAAAGAGAGTGAGATGCCAGCTCCTTTCATTCAGTCAGTAGCTTCAAGCATTTCTGGACGTTTTTCAATGGCAAAAATCAATGAATATTGTAAATGCACAAACAGTAATTTCTCCGCATTGCAAGGTGAAATTCTGAAATTTTTTGCTTTTTCCTGCTCCTCTTAGCATGATAAAGAAGATTCAAAGAGAGTGAGATGTCAGCTCCTTTCATTCAGTCAGTAGCTTCAAACATTTCTGGTATATGAATAACATGATGTTTTTCAATGGCAAAAATCAATGAATTTTGTAAATGCACAAACAGTAATTTCTCCGCATTGCAAGGTGCAATTCTGAAATTTTTTGCTTTTTCCTGCTCCTCTTAGCATGATAAAGAAGATTCAAAGAGAGTGAGATGCCAGTTCCTTTCATTCAGTCAGTAGCTTCAATCATTTCTGGACGTTTTTCAATGGCAAAAATCAATGAATATTGTAAATGCACAAACAGTAATTTCTCCGCATTGCAAGGTGCAATTCTGAAATTTTTTGCTTTTTCCTGCTCCTCTTAGCATGATAAAGAAGATTCAAAGAGAGTGAGATGCCAGCTCCTTTCATTCAGTCAGTAGCTTCAATCATTTCTGGTATATGAATAACATGATGTTTTTCAATGGCAAAAATCAATGAATATTGTAAATGCACAGTGATTTCTCCGCATTGCAAGGTGCAATTGTGAATTTTTTTGCTTTTTCCTGCTCCTCTTAGCATGATAAAGAAGATTCAAAGAGAGTGAGATGCCAGCTCCTTTCATTCAGTCAGTAGCTTCAATCATTTCTGGACGTTTTTCAATGGCAAAAATCAATGAATATTGTAAATGCACAAACAGTAATTTCTCCGCATTGCAAGGTGCAATTCTGAAATTTTTTGCTTTTTCCTGCTCCTCTTAGCATGATAAACAAGATTCAAAGAGAGTGAGATGCCAGCTCCTTTCATTCAGTCAGTAGCTTCAATCATTTCTGGACGTTTTTCAATGGCAAAAATCAATGAATATTGTAAATGCACAAACAGTAATTTCTCCGCATTGCAAGGTGCAATTCTGAAATTTTTTGCTTTTTCCTGCTCCTCTTAGCATGATAAAGAAGATTCAAAGAGAGTGAGATGCCAGCTCCTTTCATTCAGTCAGTAGCTTCAAACATTTCTGGTATATGAATAACATGATGTTTTTCAATGGCAAAAATCAATGAATATTGTAAATGCACAAACAGTAATTTCTCCGCATTGCAAGGTGCAAGTCTGAAATTTTTTGCTTTTTCCTGCTCCTCTTAGCATGATAAAGAAGATTCAAAGAGAGTGAGATGCCAGCTACTTTCATTCAGTCAGTAGCTTCAATCATTTCTGGACGTTTTTCAATGGTAAAAATCAATGAATATTGTAAATGCACAAACAGTAATTTCTCTACATTGCAAGGTGCAATTCTGAAATTTTTTGCTTTTTCCTGCTCCTCTTAGCATGATAAAGAAGATTCAAAGAGAGTGAGATGCCAGCTCCTTTCATTCAGTCAGTAGCTTCAATCATTTCTGGTATATGAATAACATGATGTTTTTCAATGGCAAAAATCAATGAATATTGTAAATGCACAAACAGTAATTTCTCCGCATTGCAAGGTGCAATTCTGAAATTTTTTGCTTTTTCCTGCTCCTCTTAGCATGATAAAGAAGATTCAAAGAGAGTGAGATGCCAGCTCCTTTCATTCAGTCAGTAGCTTCAATCATTTCTGGATGTTTTTCAATGGCAAAAATCAATGAATATTGTAAATGCACAAACAGTAATTTCTCCGCATTGCAAGGTGCAATTCTGAAATTTTTTGCTTTTTCCTGCTCCTCTTAGCATGATAAAGAAGATTCAAAGAGAGTGAGATGTCAGCTCCTTTCATTCAGTCAGTAGCTTCAAACATTTCTGGTATATGAATAACATGATGTTTTTCAATGGCAAAAATCAATGAATTTTGTAAATGCACAAACAGTAATTTCTCCGCATTGCAAGGTGCAATTCTGAAATTTTTTGCTTTTTCCTGCTCCTCTTAGCATGATAAAGAAGATTCAATGAGAGTGAGATGCCAGTTCCTTTCATTCAGTCAGTAGCTTCAATCATTTCTGGACGTTTTTCAATGGCAAAAATCAATGAATATTGTAAATGCACAAACAGTAATTTCTCCGCATTGCAAGATGCAATTCTGAAATTTTTTGCTTTTTCCTGCTCCTCTTAGCATGATAAAGAAGATTCAAAGAGAGTGAGATGCCAGCTCCTTTCATTCAGTCAGTAGCTTCAATCATTTCTGGTATATGAATAACATGATGTTTTTCAATGGCAAAAATCAATGAATATTGTAAATGCACAAACAGTAATTTCTCCGCATTGCAAGGTGCAATTCTGAAATTTTTTGCTTTTTCCTGCTCCTCTTAGCATGATAAAGAAGATTCAAAGAGAGTGAGATGCCAGTTCCTTTCATTCAGTCAGTAGCTTCAATCATTTCTGGACGTTTTTCAATGGCAAAAATCAATGAATATTGTAAATGCACAAACAGTAATTTCTCCGCATTGCAAGGTGCAATTCTGAAATTTTTTGCTTTTTCCTGCTCCTCTTAGCATGATAAAGAAGATTCAAAGAGAGTGAGATGCCAGCTCCTTTCATTCAGTCAGTAGCTTCAATCATTTCTGGTATATGAATAACATGATGTTTTTCAATGGCAAAAATCAATGAATATTGTAAATGCACAAACAGTAATTTCTCCGCATTGCAAGGTGCAATTCTGAAATTTTTTGCTTTTTCCTGCTCCTCTTAGCATGATAAAGAAGATTCAAAGAGAGTGAGATGCCAGCTCCTTTCATTCAGTCAGTAGCTTCAATCATTTCTGGACGTTTTTCAATGGCAAAAATCAATGAATATTGTAAATGCACAAACAGTAATTTCTCCGCATTGCAAGGTGCAATTCTGAAATTTTTTGCTTTTTCCTGCTCCTCTTAGCATGATAAACAAGATTCAAAGAGAGTGAGATGCCAGCTCCTTTCATTCAGTCAGTAGCTTCAATCATTTCTGGACGTTTTTCAATGGCAAAAATCAATGAATATTGTAAATGCACAAACAGTAATTTCTCCGCATTGCAAGGTGCAATTCTGAAATTTTTTGCTTTTTCCTGCTCCTCTTAGCATGATAAAGAAGATTCAAAGAGAGTGAGATGCCAGCTCCTTTCATTCAGTCAGTAGCTTCAAACATTTCTGGTATATGAATAACATGATGTTTTTCAATGGCAAAAATCAATGAATATTGTAAATGCACAAACAGTAATTTCTCCGCATTGCAAGGTGCAAGTCTGAAATTTTTTGCTTTTTCCTGCTCCTCTTAGCATGATAAAGAAGATTCAAAGAGAGTGAGATGCCAGCTACTTTCATTCAGTCAGTAGCTTCAATCATTTCTGGACGTTTTTCAATGGTAAAAATCAATGAATATTGTAAATGCACAAACAGTAATTTCTCCACATTGCAAGGTGCAATTCTGAAATTTTTTGCTTTTTCCTGCTCCTCTTAGCATGATAAAGAAGATTCAAAGAGAGTGAGTTGCCAGCTCCTTTCATTCAGTCAGTAGCTTCAAACATTTCTGGTATATGAATAACATGATGTTTTTCAATGGCAAAAATCAATGAATATTGTAAATGCACAAACAGTAATTTCTCTGCATTGCAAGGTGCAATTCTGAAATTTTTTGCTTTTTCCTGCTCCTCTTAGCATGATAAAGAAGATTCAAAGAGAGTGAGATGCCAGCTACTTTCATTCAGTCAGTAGCTTCAATCATTTCTGGACGTTTTTCAATGGTAAAAATCAATGAATATTGTAAGTGCACAAACAGTAATTTCTCCACATTGCAAGGTGCAATTCTGAAATTTTTTGCTTTTTCCTGCTCCTCTTAGCATGATAAAGAAGATTCAAAGAGAGTGAGATGCCAGCTCCTTTCATTCAGTCAGTAGCTTCAAACATTTCTGGTATATGAATAACATGATGTTTTTCAATGGCAAAAATCAATGAATATTGTAAATGCACAAACAGTAATTTCTCCGCATTGCAAGGTGCAATTCTGAAATTTTTTGCTTTTTCCTGCTCCTCTTAGCATGATAAAGAAGATTCAAAGAGAGTGAGATGCCAGCTCCTTTCATTCAGTCAGTAGCTTCAAACATTTCTGGTATATGAATAACATGATGTTTTTCAATGGCAAAAATCAATGAATATTGTAAATGCACAAACAGTAATTTCTCCGCATTGCAAGGTGCAATTCTGAAATTTTTTGCTTTTTCCTGCTCCTCTTAGCATGATAAAGAATATTCAAAGAGAGTGAGATGCCAGCTCCTTTCATTCAGTCAGTAGCTTCAATCATTTCTGGATGTTTTTCAATGGCAAAAATCAATGAATATTGTAAATGCACAAACTGTAATTTCTCCGCATTGCAAGGTGCAATTCTGAAATTTTTGGCTCTTTCCTGCTCCTCTTAGCATGATAAAGAAGATTCAAAGAGAGTGAGATGCCAGCTCCTTTCATTCAGTCAGTAGCTTCAATCATTTCTGGACGTTTTTCAATGGCAAAAATCAATGAATCTTGTAAATGCACAAACAGTAATTTCTCCGCATTGCAAGGTGCAATTCTGAAATTTTTTGCTTTTTCCTGCTCCTCTTAGCATGATAAAGAAGATTCAAAGAGAGTGAGATGCCAGCTCCTTTCATTCAGTCAGTACCTTCAATCATTTCTGGATGTTTTTCAATGGCAAAAATCAATGAATATTGTAAATGCACAAACAGTAATTTCTCCGCATTGCAAGGTGCAATTCTGAAATTTTTTGCTTTTTCCCGCTCCTCTTAGCATGATAAAGAAGATTCAAAGAGAGTGAGGTGCCAGCTCCTTTCATTCAGTCAGTAGCTTCAAACATTTCTGGTATATGAATAACATGTTTTTCAATGGCAAAAATCATTGAATATTGTAAATGCACAAACAGTAATTTCTCCGCATTGCAAGGTGCAATTCTGAAATTTTTTGATTTTTCCTGCTCCTCTTAGCATGATAAAGAAGATTCAAAGAGAGTGAGATGCCAGCTCCTTTCATTCAGTCAGTAGCTTCAATCATTTCTGGACGTTTTTCAATGGCAAAAATCAATGAATATTGTAAATGCACAAACAGTAATTTCTCCGCATTGCAAGGTGCAATTCTGAAATTTTTTGCTTTTTCCTGCTCCTCTTAGCATGATAAAGAAGATTCAAAGAGAGTGAGATGCCAGCTCCTTTCATTCAGTCAGTAGCTTCAATCATTTCTGGACGTTTTTCAATGGCAAAAATCAATGAATATTGTAAATGCACAAACAGTAATTTCTCCGCATTGCAAGGTGCAATTCTGAAATTTTTTGCTTTTTCCTGCTCCTCTTAGCATGATAAAGAAGATTCAAAGAGAGTGAGATGCCAGCTCCTTTCATTCAGTCAGTAGCTTCAAACATTTCTGGTATATGAATAACATGATGTTTTTCAATGGCAAAAATCAATGAATATTGTAAATGCACAAACAGTAATTTCTCCGCATTGCAAGGTGCAAGTCTGAAATTTTTTGCTTTTTCCTGCTCCTCTTAGCATGATAAAGAAGATTCAAAGAGAGTGAGATGCCAGCTACTTTCATTCAGTCAGTAGCTTCAATCATTTCTGGACGTTTTTCAATGGTAAAAATCAATGAATATTGTAAATGCACAAACAGTAATTTCTCCACATTGCAAGGTGCAATTCTGAAATTTTTTGCTTTTTCCTGCTCCTCTTAGCATGATAAAGAAGATTCAAAGAGAGTGAGATGCCAGCTCCTTTCATTCAGTCAGTAGCTTCAAACATTTCTGGTATATGAATAACATGATGTTTTTCAATGGCAAAAATCAATGAATATTGTAAATGCACAAACAGTAATTTCTCCGCATTGCAAGGTGCAATTCTGAAATTTTTTGCTTTTTCCTGCTCCGCTTAGCATGATAAAGAAGATTCAAAGAGAGTGAGATGCCAGCTCCTTTCATTCAGTCAGTAGCTTCAAACATTTCTGGTATATGAATAACATGATGTTTTTCAATGGCAAAAATCAATGAATATTGTAAATGCACAAAGAGTAATTTCTCCGCATTGCAAGGTGCAATTCTGAAATTTTTTGCTTTTTCCTGCTCCTCTTAGCATGATAAAGAAGATTCAAAGAGAGTGAGATGCCAGCTCCTTTCATTCAGTCAGTAGCTTCAATCATTTCTGGACGTTTTTCAATGGCAAAAATCAATGAATATTGTAAATGCACAAACAGTAATTTCTCCGCATTGCAAGGTGCAATTCTGAAATTTTTTGCTTTTTCCTGCTCCTCTTAGCATGATAAAGAAGATTCAAAGAGAGTGAGATGCCAGCTCCTTTCATTCAGTCAGTAGCTTCAATCATTTCTGGACGTTTTTCAATGGCAAAAATCAATGAATATTGTAAATGCACAAACAGTAATTTCTCCGCATTGCAAGGTGCAATTCTGAAATTTTTTGCTTTTTCCTGCTCCTCTTAGCATGATAAAGAAGATTCAAAGAGAGTGAGATGCCAGCTCCTTTCATTCAGTCAGTACCTTCAATCATTTCTGGATGTTTTTCAATGGCAAAAATCAATGAATATTGTAAATGCACAAACAGTAATTTCTCCGCATTGCAAGGTGCAATTCTGAAATTTTTTGCTTTTTCCCGCTCCTCTTAGCATGATAAAGAAGATTCAAAGAGAGTGAGGTGCCAGCTCCTTTCATTCAGTCAGTAGCTTCAAACATTTCTGGTATATGAATAACATGTTTTTCAATGGCAAAAATCATTGAATATTGTAAATGCACAAACAGTAATTTCTCCGCATTGCAAGGTGCAATTCTGAAATTTTTTGATTTTTCCTGCTCCTCTTAGCATGATAAAGAAGATTCAAAGAGAGTGAGATGCCAGCTCCTTTCATTCAGTCAGTAGCTTCAATCATTTCTGGACGTTTTTCAATGGCAAAAATCAATGAATATTGTAAATGCACAAACAGTAATTTCTCCGCATTGCAAGGTGCAATTCTGAAATTTTTTTCTTTTTCCTGCTCCTCTTAGCATGATAAAGAAGATTCAAAGAGAGTGAGATGCCAGCTCCTTTCATTCAGTCAGTAGCTTCAATCATTTCTGGACGTTTTTCAATGGCAAAAATCAATGAATATTGTAAATGCACAAACAGTAATTTCTCCGCATTGCAAGGTGCAATTCTGAAATTTTTTGCTTTTTCCTGCTCCTCTTAGCATGATAAAGAAGATTCAAAGAGAGTGAGGTGCCAGCTCCTTTCATTCAGTCAGTAGCTTCAAACATTTCTGGTATATGAATAACATGATGTTTTTCAATGGCAAAAATCAATGAATATTGTAAATGCACAAACAGTAATTTCTCCGCATTGCAAGGTGCAAGTCTGAAATTTTTTGCTTTTTCCTGCTCCTCTTAGCATGATAAAGAAGATTCAAAGAGAGTGAGATGCCAGCTACTTTCATTCAGTCAGTAGCTTCAATCATTTCTGGACGTTTTTCAATGGTAAAAATCAATGAATATTGTAAATGCACAAACAGTAATTTCTCCACATTGCAAGGTGCAATTCTGAAATTTTTTGCTTTTTCCTGCTCCTCTTAGCATGATAAAGAAGATTCAAAGAGAGTGAGATGCCAGCTCCTTTCATTCAGTCAGTAGCTTCAAACATTTCTGGTATATGAATAACATGATGTTTTTCAATGGCAAAAATCAATGAATATTGTAAATGCACAAACAGTAATTTCTCCGCATTGCAAGGTGCAATTCTGAAATTTTTTGCTTTTTCCTGCTCCTCTTAGCATGATAAAGAAGATTCAAAGAGAGTGAGATGCCAGCTCCTTTCATTCAGTCAGTAGCTTCAAACATTTCTGGTATATGAATAACATGATGTTTTTCAATGGCAAAAATCAATGAATATTGTAAATGCACAAAGAGTAATTTCTCCGCATTGCAAGGTGCAATTCTGAAATTTTTTGCTTTTTCCTGCTTCTCTTAGCATGATAAAGAAGATTCAAAGAGAGTGAGATGCCAGCTCCTTTCATTCAGTCAGTAGCTTCAATCATTTCTGGACGTTTTTCAATGGCAAAAATCAATGAATATTGTAAATGCACAAACAGTAATTTCTCCGCATTGCAAGGTGCAATTCTGAAATTTTTTGCTTTTTCCTGCTCCTCTTAGCATGATAAAGAAGATTCAAAGAGAGTGAGATGCCAGCTCCTTTCATTCAGTCAGTAGCTTCAATCATTTCTGGACGTTTTTCAATGGCAAAAATCAATGAATATTGTAAATGCACAAACAGTAATTTCTCCGCATTGCAAGGTGCAATTCTGAAATTTTTTGCTTTTTCCTGCTCCTCTTAGCATGATAAAGAAGATTCAAAGAGAGTGAGATGCCAGCTCCTTTCATTCAGTCAGTAGCTACAAACATTTCTGGTATATGAATAACATGATGTTTTTCAATGGCAAAAATCAATGAATATTGTAAATGCACAAACAGTAATTTCTCCGCATTGCAAGGTGCAATTCTGAAATTTTTTGCTTTTTCCTGCTCCTCTTAGCATGATAAAGAAGATTCAAAGAGAGTGAGATGCCAGCTCCTTTCATTCAGTCAGTAGCTTCAAACATTTCTGGACGTTTTTCAATGGCAAAAATCAATGAATATTGTAAATGCACAAACAGTAATTTCTCCGCATTGCAAGGTGCAATTCTGAAATTTTTTGCTTTTTCCTGCTCCTCTTAGCATGATAAAGAAGATTCAAAGAGAGTGAGATGCCAGCTCCTTTCATTCAGTCAGTAGCTTCAAACATTTCTGGTATATGAATAACATGATGTTTTTCAATGGCAAAAATCAATGAATATTGTAAATGCACAAACAGTAATTTCTCCGCATTGCAAGGTGCAATTCTGAAATTTTTTGCTTTTTCCTGCTCCTCTTAGCATGATAAAGAAGATTCAAAGAGAGTGAGATGCCAGCTCCTTTCATTCAGTCAGTAGCTTCAATCATTTCTGGACGTTTTTCAATGGCAAAAATCAATGAATATTGTAAATGCACAAACAGTAATTTCTCCGCATTGCAAGGTGCAATTCTGAAATTTTTTGCTTTTTCCTGCTCCTCTTAGCATGATAAAGAAGATTCAAAGAGAGTGAGATGCCAGCTCCTTTCATTCAGTCAGTAGCTTCAATCATTTCTGGACGTTTTTCAATGGCAAAAATCAATGAATATTGTAAATGCACAAAGAGTAATTTCTCCGCATTGCAAGGTGCAATTCTGAAATTTTTTGCTTTTTCCTGCTCCTCTTAGCATGATAAAGAAGATTCAAAGAGAGTGAGATGCCAGCTCCTTTCATTCAGTCAGTAGCTTCAAACATTTCTGGTATATGAATAACATGATGTTTTTCAATGGCAAAAATCAATGAATATTGTAAATGCACAAAGAGTAATTTCTCCGCATTGCAAGGTGCAATTCTGAAATTTTTTGCTTTTTCCTGCTCCTCTTACCATGATAAAGAAGATTCAAAGAGAGTGAGATGCCAGCTCCTTTCATTCAGTCAGTAGCTTCAATCATTTCTGGACGTTTTTCAATGGCAAAAATCAATGAATATTGTAAATGCACAAACAGTAATTTCTCCGCATTGCAAGGTGCAATTCTGAAATTTTTTGCTTTTTCCTGCTCCTCTTAGCATGATAAAGAAGATTCAAAGAGAGTGAGATGCCAGCTCCTTTCATTCAGTCAGTAGCTTCAATCATTTCTGGTATATGAATAACATGATGTTTTTCAATGGCAAAAATCAATGAATATTGTAAATGCACAAACAGTGATTTCTCCGCATTGCAAGGTGCAATTCTGAATTTTTTTGCTTTTTCCTGCTCCTCTTAGCATGATAAAGAAGATTCAAAGAGAGTGAGATGCCAGCTCCTTTCATTCAGTCAGTAGCTTCAATCATTTCTGGACGTTTTTCAATGGCAAAAATCAATGAATATTGTAAATGCACAAACAGTAATTTCTCCGCATTGCAAGGTGCAATTCTGAAATTTTTTGCTTTTTCCTGCTCCTCTTAGCATGATAAACAAGATTCAAAGAGAGTGAGATGCCAGCTCCTTTCATTCAGTCAGTAGCTTCAATCATTTCTGGACGTTTTTCAATGGCAAAAATCAATGAATATTGTAAATGCACAAACAGTAATTTCTCCGCATTGCAAGGTGCAATTCTGAAATTTTTTGCTTTTTCCTGCTCCTCTTAGCATGATAAAGAAGATTCAAAGAGAGTGAGATGCCAGCTCCTTTCATTCAGTCAGTAGCTTCAAACATTTCTGGTATATGAATAACATGATGTTTTTCAATGGCAAAAATCAATGAATATTGTAAATGCACAAACAGTAATTTCTCCGCATTGCAAGGTGCAAGTCTGAAATTTTTTGCTTTTTCCTGCTCCTCTTAGCATGATAAAGAAGATTCAAAGAGAGTGAGATGCCAGCTACTTTCATTCAGTCAGTAGCTTCAATCATTTCTGGACGTTTTTCAATGGTAAAAATCAATGAATATTGTAAATGCACAAACAGTAATTTCTCCACATTGCAAGGTGCAATTCTGAAATTTTTTGCTTTTTCCTGCTCCTCTTAGCATGATAAAGAAGATTCAAAGAGAGTGAGATGCCAGCTCCTTTCATTCAGTCAGTAGCTTCAATCATTTCTGGTATATGAATAACATGATGTTTTTCAATGGCAAAAATCAAGGAATATTGTAAATGCACAAACAGTAATTTCTCCGCATTGCAAGGTGCAATTCTGAAATTTTTTGCTTTTTCCTGCTCCTCTTAGCATGATAAAGAAGATTCAAAGAGAGTGAGATGCCAGCTCCTTTCATTCAGTCAGTAGCTTCAATCATTTCTGGACGTTTTTCAATGGCAAAAATCAATGAATATTGTAAATGCACAAACAGTAATTTCTCCGCATTGCAAGGTGCAATTCTGAAATTTTTTGCTTTTTCCTGCTCCTCTTAGCATGATAAAGAAGATTCAAAGAGAGTGAGATGTCAGCTCCTTTCATTCAGTCAGTAGCTTCAAACATTTCTGGTATATGAATAACATGATGTTTTTCAATTGCAAAAATCAATGAATTTTGTAAATGCACAAACAGTAATTTCTCCGCATTGCAAGGTGCAATTCTGAAATTTTTTGCTTTTTCCTGCTCCTCTTAGCATGATAAAGAAGATTCAAAGAGAGTGAGATGCCAGTTCCTTTCATTCAGTCAGTAGCTTCAATCATTTCTGGACGTTTTTCAATGGCAAAAATCAATGAATATTGTAAATGCACAAACAGTAATTTCTCCGCATTGCAAGGTGCAATTCTGAAATTTTTTGCTTTTTCCTGCTCCTCTTAGCATGATAAAGAAGATTCAAAGAGAGTGAGATGCCAGCTCCTTTCATTCAGTCAGTAGCTTCAATCATTTCTGGTATATGAATAACATGATGTTTTTCAATGGCAAAAATCAATGAATATTGTAAATGCACAAACAGTAATTTCTCCGCATTGCAAGGTGCAATTCTGAAATTTTTTGCTTTTTCCTGCTCCTCTTAGCATGATAAAGAAGATTCAAAGAGAGTGAGATGCCAGCTCCTTTCATTCAGTCAGTAGCTTCAATCATTTCTGGACGTTTTTCAATGGCAAAAATCAATGAATATTGTAAATGCACAAACAGTAATTTCTCCGCATTGCCAGGTGCAATTCTGAAATTTTTTGCTTTTTCCTGCTCCTCTTAGCATGATAAACAAGATTCAAAGAGAGTGAGATGCCAGCTCCTTTCATTCAGTCAGTAGCTTCAATCATTTCTGGACGTTTTTCAATGGCAAAAATCAATGAATATTGTAAATGCACAAACAGTAATTTCTCCGCATTGCAAGGTGCAATTCTGAAATTTTTTGCTTTTTCCTGCTCCTCTTAGCATGATAAAGAAGATTCAAAGAGAGTGAGATGCCAGCTCCTTTCATTCAGTCAGTAGCTTCAAACATTTCTGGTATATGAATAACATGATGTTTTTCAATGGCAAAAATCAATGAATATTGTAAATGCACAAACAGTAATTTCTCCGCATTGCAAGGTGCAAGTCTGAAATTTTTTGCTTTTTCCTGCTCCTCTTAGCATGATAAAGAAGATTCAAAGAGAGTGAGATGCCAGCTACTTTCATTCAGTCAGTAGCTTCAATCATTTCTGGACGTTTTTCAATGGTAAAAATCAATGAATATTGTAAATGCACAAACAGTAATTTCTCCACATTGCAAGGTGCAATTCTGAAATTTTTTGCTTTTTCCTGCTCCTCTTAGCATGATAAAGAAGATTCAAAGAGAGTGAGATGCCAGCTCCTTTCATTCAGTCAGTAGCTTCAAACATTTCTGGTATATGAATAACATGATGTTTTTCAATGGCAAAAATCAATGAATATTGTAAATGCACAAACAGTAATTTCTCTGCATTGCAAGGTGCAATTCTGAAATTTTTTGATTTTTCCTGCTCCTCTTAGCATGATAAAGAAGATTCAAAGAGAGTGAGATGCCAGCTCCTTTCATTCAGTCAGTAGCTTCAATCATTTCTGGACGTTTTTCAATGGCAAAAATCAATGAATATTGTAAATGCACAAACAGTAATTTCTCCGCATTGCAAGGTGCAATTCTGAAATTTTTTGCTTTTTCCTGCTCCTCTTAGCATGATAAAGAAGATTCAAAGAGAGTGAGATGCCAGCTCCTTTCATTCAGTCAGTAGCTTCAATCATTTCTGGACGTTTTTCAATGGCAAAAATCAATGAATATTGTAAATGCACAAACAGTAATTTCTCCGCATTGCAAGGTGCAATTCTGAAATTTTTTGCTTTTTCCTGCTCCTCTTAGCATGATAAAGAAGATTCAAAGAGAGTGAGATGCCAGCTCCTTTCATTCAGTCAGTAGCTTCAAACATTTCTGGTATATGAATAACATGATGTTTTTCAATGGCAAAAATCAATGAATATTGTAAATGCACAAACAGTAATTTCTCCGCATTGCAAGGTGCAAGTCTGAAATTTTTTGCTTTTTCCTGCTCCTCTTAGCATGATAAAGAAGATTCAAAGAGAGTGAGATGCCAGCTACTTTCATTCAGTCAGTAGCTTCAATCATTTCTGGACGTTTTTCAATGGTAAAAATCAATGAATATTGTAAATGCACAAACAGTAATTTCTCCACATTGCAAGGTGCAATTCTGAAATTTTTTGCTTTTTCCTGCTCCTCTTAGCATGATAAAGAAGATTCAAAGAGAGTGAGATGCCAGCTCCTTTCATTCAGTCAGTAGCTTCAAACATTTCTGGTATATGAATAACATGATGTTTTTCAATGGCAAAAATCAATGAATATTGTAAATGCACAAACAGTAATTTCTCCGCATTGCAAGGTGCAATTCTGAAATTTTTTGCTTTTTCCTGCTCCTCTTAGCATGATAAAGAAGATTCAAAGAGAGTGAGATGCCAGCTCCTTTCATTCAGTCAGTAGCTTCAAACATTTCTGGTATATGAATAACATGATGTTTTTCAATGGCAAAAATCAATGAATATTGTAAATGCACAAAGAGTAATTTCTCCGCATTGCAAGGTGCAATTCTGAAATTTTTTGCTTTTTCCTGCTCCTCTTAGCATGATAAAGAAGATTCAAAGAGAGTGAGATGCCAGCTCCTTTCATTCAGTCAGTAGCTTCAATCATTTCTGGACGTTTTTCAATGGCAAAAATCAATGAATATTGTAAATGCACAAACAGTAATTTCTCCGCATTGCAAGGTGCAATTCTGAAATTTTTTGCTTTTTCCTGCTCCTCTAAGCATGATAAAGAAGATTCAAAGTGAGATGCCAGCTCCTTTCATTCAGTCAGTAGCTTCAATCATTTCTGGACGTTTTTCAATGGCAAAAATCAATGAATATTGTAAATGCACAAACAGTAATTTCTCCGCATTGCAAGGTGCAATTCTGAAATTTTTTGCTTTTTCCTGCTCCTCTTAGCATGATAAAGAAGATTCAAAGAGAGTGAGATGCCAGCTCCTTTCATTCAGTCAGTACCTTCAATCATTTCTGGATGTTTTTCAATGGCAAAAATCAATGAATATTGTAAATGCACAAACAGTAATTTCTCCGCATTGCAAGGTGCAATTCTGAATTTTTTTGCTTTTTCCTGCTCCTCTTAGCATGATAAAGAAGATTCAAAGAGAGTGAGATGCCAGCTCCTTTCATTCAGTCAGTAGCTTCAATCATTTCTGGACGTTTTTCAATGGCAAAAATCAATGAATATTGTAAATGCACAAACAGTAATTTCTCCGCATTGCAAGGTGCAATTCTGAAATTTTTTGCTTTTTCCTGCTCCTCTTAGCATGATAAACAAGATTCAAAGAGAGTGAGATGCCAGCTCCTTTCATTCAGTCAGTAGCTTCAATCATTTCTGGACGTTTTTCAATGGCAAAAATCAATGAATATTGTAAATGCACAAACAGTAATTTCTCCGCATTGCAAGGTGCAATTCTGAAATTTTTTGCTTTTTCCTGCTCCTCTTAGCATGATAAAGAAGATTCAAAGAGAGTGAGATGCCAGCTCCTTTCATTCAGTCAGTAGCTTCAAACATTTCTGGTATATGAATAACATGATGTTTTTCAATGGCAAAAATCAATGAATATTGTAAATGCACAAACAGTAATTTCTCCGCATTGCAAGGTGCAAGTCTGAAATTTTTTGCTTTTTCCTGCTCCTCTTAGCATGATAAAGAAGATTCAAAGAGAGTGAGATGCCAGCTACTTTCATTCAGTCAGTAGCTTCAATCATTTCTGGACGTTTTTCAATGGTAAAAATCAATGAATATTGTAAATGCACAAACAGTAATTTCTCCACATTGCAAGGTGCAATTCTGAAATTTTTTGCTTTTTCCTGCTCCTCTTAGCATGATAAAGAAGATTCAAAGAGAGTGAGATGCCAGCTCCTTTCATTCAGTCAGTAGCTTCAATCATTTCTGGTATATGAATAACATGATGTTTTTCAATGGCAAAAATCAAGGAATATTGTAAATGCACAAACAGTAATTTCTCCGCATTGCAAGGTGCAATTCTGAAATTTTTTGCTTTTTCCTGCTCCTCTTAGCATGATAAAGAAGATTCAAAGAGAGTGAGATGCCAGCTCCTTTCATTCAGTCAGTAGCTTCAATCATTTCTGGACGTTTTTCAATGGCAAAAATCAATGAATATTGTAAATGCACAAACAGTAATTTCTCCGCATTGCAAGGTGCAATTCTGAAATTTTTTGCTTTTTCCTGCTCCTCTTAGCATGATAAAGAAGATTCAAAGAGAGTGAGATGTCAGCTCCTTTCATTCAGTCAGTAGCTTCAAACATTTCTGGTATATGAATAACATGATGTTTTTCAATTGCAAAAATCAATGAATTTTGTAAATGCACAAACAGTAATTTCTCCGCATTGCAAGGTGCAATTCTGAAATTTTTTGCTTTTTCCTGCTCCTCTTAGCATGATAAAGAAGATTCAAAGAGAGTGAGATGCCAGTTCCTTTCATTCAGTCAGTAGCTTCAATCATTTCTGGACGTTTTTCAATGGCAAAAATCAATGAATATTGTAAATGCACAAACAGTAATTTCTCCGCATTGCAAGGTGCAATTCTGAAATTTTTTGCTTTTTCCTGCTCCTCTTAGCATGATAAAGAAGATTCAAAGAGAGTGAGATGCCAGCTCCTTTCATTCAGTCAGTAGCTTCAATCATTTCTGGTATATGAATAACATGATGTTTTTCAATGGCAAAAATCAATGAATATTGTAAATGCACAAACAGTAATTTCTCCGCATTGCAAGGTGCAATTCTGAAATTTTTTGCTTTTTCCTGCTCCTCTTAGCATGATAAAGAAGATTCAAAGAGAGTGAGATGCCAGCTCCTTTCATTCAGTCAGTAGCTTCAATCATTTCTGGACGTTTTTCAATGGCAAAAATCAATGAATATTGTAAATGCACAAACAGTAATTTCTCCGCATTGCCAGGTGCAATTCTGAAATTTTTTGCTTTTTCCTGCTCCTCTTAGCATGATAAACAAGATTCAAAGAGAGTGAGATGCCAGCTCCTTTCATTCAGTCAGTAGCTTCAATCATTTCTGGACGTTTTTCAATGGCAAAAATCAATGAATATTGTAAATGCACAAACAGTAATTTCTCCGCATTGCAAGGTGCAATTCTGAAATTTTTTGCTTTTTCCTGCTCCTCTTAGCATGATAAAGAAGATTCAAAGAGAGTGAGATGCCAGCTCCTTTCATTCAGTCAGTAGCTTCAAACATTTCTGGTATATGAATAACATGATGTTTTTCAATGGCAAAAATCAATGAATATTGTAAATGCACAAACAGTAATTTCTCCGCATTGCAAGGTGCAAGTCTGAAATTTTTTGCTTTTTCCTGCTCCTCTTAGCATGATAAAGAAGATTCAAAGAGAGTGAGATGCCAGCTACTTTCATTCAGTCAGTAGCTTCAATCATTTCTGGACGTTTTTCAATGGTAAAAATCAATGAATATTGTAAATGCACAAACAGTAATTTCTCCACATTGCAAGGTGCAATTCTGAAATTTTTTGCTTTTTCCTGCTCCTCTTAGCATGATAAAGAAGATTCAAAGAGAGTGAGATGCCAGCTCCTTTCATTCAGTCAGTAGCTTCAAACATTTCTGGTATATGAATAACATGATGTTTTTCAATGGCAAAAATCAATGAATATTGTAAATGCACAAACAGTAATTTCTCTGCATTGCAAGGTGCAATTCTGAAATTTTTTGATTTTTCCTGCTCCTCTTAGCATGATAAAGAAGATTCAAAGAGAGTGAGATGCCAGCTCCTTTCATTCAGTCAGTAGCTTCAATCATTTCTGGACGTTTTTCAATGGCAAAAATCAATGAATATTGTAAATGCACAAACAGTAATTTCTCCGCATTGCAAGGTGCAATTCTGAAATTTTTTGCTTTTTCCTGCTCCTCTTAGCATGATAAAGAAGATTCAAAGAGAGTGAGATGCCAGCTCCTTTCATTCAGTCAGTAGCTTCAATCATTTCTGGACGTTTTTCAATGGCAAAAATCAATGAATATTGTAAATGCACAAACAGTAATTTCTCCGCATTGCAAGGTGCAATTCTGAAATTTTTTGCTTTTTCCTGCTCCTCTTAGCATGATAAAGAAGATTCAAAGAGAGTGAGATGCCAGCTCCTTTCATTCAGTCAGTAGCTTCAAACATTTCTGGTATATGAATAACATGATGTTTTTCAATGGCAAAAATCAATGAATATTGTAAATGCACAAACAGTAATTTCTCCGCATTGCAAGGTGCAAGTCTGAAATTTTTTGCTTTTTCCTGCTCCTCTTAGCATGATAAAGAAGATTCAAAGAGAGTGAGATGCCAGCTCCTTTCATTCAGTCAGTAGCTTCAAACATTTCTGGTATATGAATAACATGATGTTTTTCAATGGCAAAAATCAATGAATATTGTAAATGCACAAACAGTAATTTCTCCGCATTGCAAGGTGCAAGTCTGAAATTTTTTGCTTTTTCCTGCTCCTCTTAGCATGATAAAGAAGATTCAAAGAGAGTGAGATGCCAGCTACTTTCATTCAGTCAGTAGCTTCAATCATTTCTGGACGTTTTTCAATGGTAAAAATCAATGAATATTGTAAATGCACAAACAGTAATTTCTCCACATTGCAAGGTGCAATTCTGAAATTTTTTGCTTTTTCCTGCTCCTCTTAGCATGATAAAGAAGATTCAAAGAGAGTGAGATGCCAGCTCCTTTCATTCAGTCAGTAGCTTCAAACATTTCTGGTATATGAATAACATGATGTTTTTCAATGGCAAAAATCAATGAATATTGTAAATGCACAAACAGTAATTTCTCTGCATTGCAAGGTGCAATTCTGAAATTTTTTGATTTTTCCTGCTCCTCTTAGCATGATAAAGAAGATTCAAAGAGAGTGAGATGCCAGCTCCTTTCATTCAGTCAGTAGCTTCAATCATTTCTGGACGTTTTTCAATGGCAAAAATCAATGAATATTGTAAATGCACAAACAGTAATTTCTCCGCATTGCAAGGTGCAATTCTGAAATTTTTTGCTTTTTCCTGCTCCTCTTAGCATGATAAAGAAGATTCAAAGAGAGTGAGATGCCAGCTCCTTTCATTCAGTCAGTAGCTTCAATCATTTCTGGACGTTTTTCAATGGCAAAAATCAATGAATATTGTAAATGCACAAACAGTAATTTCTCCGCATTGCAAGGTGCAATTCTGAAATTTTTTGCTTTTTCCTGCTCCTATTAGCATGATAAAGAAGATTCAAAGAGAGTGAGATGCCAGCTCCTTTCATTCAGTCAGTAGCTTCAAACATTTCTGGTATATGAATAACATGATGTTTTTCAATGGCAAAAATCAATGAATATTGTAAATGCACAAACAGTAATTTCTCCGCATTGCAAGGTGCAAGTCTGAAATTTTTTGCTTTTTCCTGCTCCTCTTAGCATGATAAAGAAGATTCAAAGAGAGTGAGATGCCAGCTACTTTCATTCAGTCAGTAGCTTCAATCATTTCTGGACGTTTTTCAATGGTAAAAATCAATGAATATTGTAAATGCACAAACAGTAATTTCTCCACATTGCAAGGTGCAATTCTGAAATTTTTTGCTTTTTCCTGCTCCTCTTAGCATGATAAAGAAGATTCAAAGAGAGTGAGATGCCAGCTCCTTTCATTCAGTCAGTAGCTTCAAACATTTCTGGTATATGAATAACATGATGTTTTTCAATGGCAAAAATCAATGAATATTGTAAATGCACAAACAGTAATTTCTCCGCATTGCAAGGTGCAATTCTGAAATTTTTTGCTTTTTCCTGCTCCTCTTAGCATGATAAAGAAGATTCAAAGAGAGTGAGATGCCAGCTCCTTTCATTCAGTCAGTAGCTTCAAACATTTCTGGTATATGAATAACATGATGTTTTTCAATGGCAAAAATCAATGAATATTGTAAATGCACAAAGAGTAATTTCTCCGCATTGCAAGGTGCAATTCTGAAATTTTTTGCTTTTTCCTGCTCCTCTTAGCATGATAAAGAAGATTCAAAGAGAGTGAGATGCCAGCTCCTTTCATTCAGTCAGTAGCTTCAATCATTTCTGGACGTTTTTCAATGGCAAAAATCAATGAATATTGTAAATGCACAAACAGTAATTTCTCCGCATTGCAAGGTGCAATTCTGAAATTTTTTGCTTTTTCCTGCTCCTCTTAGCATGATAAAGAAGATTCAAAGTGAGATGCCAGCTCCTTTCATTCAGTCAGTAGCTTCAATCATTTCTGGACGTTTTTCAATGGCAAAAATCAATGAATATTGTAAATGCACAAACAGTAATTTCTCCGCATTGCAAGGTGCAATTCTGAAATTTTTTGCTTTTTCCTGCTCCTCTTAGCATGATAAAGAAGATTCAAAGAGAGTGAGATGCCAGCTCCTTTCATTCAGTCAGTACCTTCAATCATTTCTGGATGTTTTTCAATGGCAAAAATCAATGAATATTGTAAATGCACAAACAGTAATTTCTCCGCATTGCAAGGTGCAATTCTGAAATTTTTTGCTTTTTCCTGCTCCTCTTAGCATGATAAAGAAGATTCAAAGAGAGTGAGATGCCAGCTCCTTTCATTCAGTCAGTAGCTTCAATCTTTTCTGGACGTTTTTCAATGGCAAAAATCAATGAATATTGTAAATGCACAAAGAGTAATTTCTCCGCATTGCAAGGTGCAATTCTGAAATTTTTTGCTTTTTCCTGCTCCTCTTAGCATGATAAAGAAGATTCAAAGAGAGTGAGATGCCAGCTCCTTTCATTCAGTCAGTAGCTTCAAACATTTCTGGTATATGAATAACATGATGTTTTTCAATGGCAAAAATCAATGAATATTGTAAATGCACAAAGAGTAATTTCTCCGCATTGCAAGGTGCAATTCTGAAATTTTTTGCTTTTTCCTGCTCCTCTTACCATGATAAAGAAGATTCAAAGAGAGTGAGATGCCAGCTCCTTTCATTCAGTCAGTAGCTTCAATCATTTCTGGACGTTTTTCAATGGCAAAAATCAATGAATATTGTAAATGCACAAACAGTAATTTCTCCGCATTGCAAGGTGCAATTCTGAAATTTTTTGCTTTTTCCTGCTCCTCTTAGCATGATAAAGAAGATTCAAAGAGAGTGAGATGTCAGCTCCTTTCATTCAGTCAGTAGCTTCAAACATTTCTGGTATATGAATAACATGATGTTTCTCAATGGGAAAAATCAATGAATTTTGTAAATGCACAAACAGTAATTTCTCCGCATTGCAAGGTGCAATTCTGAAATTTTTTGCTTTTTCCTGCTCCTCTTAGCATGATAAAGAAGATTCAAAGAGAGTGAGATGCCAGTTCCTTTCATTCAGTCAGTAGCTTCAATCATTTCTGGACGTTTTTCAATGGCAAAAATCAATGAATATTGTAAATGCACAAACAGTAATTTCTCCGCATTGCAAGGTGCAATTCTGAAATTTTTTGCTTTTTCCTGCTCCTCTTAGCATGATAAAGAAGATTCAAAGAGAGTGAGATGCCAGCTCCTTTCATTCAGTCAGTAGCTTCAATCATTTCTGGTATATGAATAACATGATGTTTTTCAATGGCAAAAATCAATGAATATTGTAAATGCACAAACAGTGATTTCTCCGCATTGCAAGGTGCAATTCTGAATTTTTTTGCTTTTTCCTGCTCCTCTTAGCATGATAAAGAAGATTCAAAGAGAGTGAGATGCCAGCTCCTTTCATTCAGTCAGTAGCTTCAATCATTTCTGGACGTTTTTCAATGGCAAAAATCAATGAATATTGTAAATGCACAAACAGTAATTTCTCCGCATTGCAAGGTGCAATTCTGAAATTTTTTGCTTTTTCCTGCTCCTCTTAGCATGATAAACAAGATTCAAAGAGAGTGAGATGCCAGCTCCTTTCATTCAGTCAGTAGCTTCAATCATTTCTGGACGTTTTTCAATGGCAAAAATCAATGAATATTGTAAATGCACAAACAGTAATTTCTCCGCATTGCAAGGTGCAATTCTGAAATTTTTTGCTTTTTCCTGCTCCTCTTAGCATGATAAAGAAGATTCAAAGAGAGTGAGATGCCAGCTCCTTTCATTCAGTCAGTAGCTTCAAACATTTCTGGTATATGAATAACATGATGTTTTTCAATGGCAAAAATCAATGAATATTGTAAATGCACAAACAGTAATTTCTCCGCATTGCAAGGTGCAAGTCTGAAATTTTTTGCTTTTTCCTGCTCCTCTTAGCATGATAAAGAAGATTCAAAGAGAGTGAGATGCCAGCTACTTTCATTCAGTCAGTAGCTTCAATCATTTCTGGACGTTTTTCAATGGTAAAAATCAATGAATATTGTAAATGCACAAACAGTAATTTCTCCACATTGCAAGGTGCAATTCTGAAATTTTTTGCTTTTTCCTGCTCCTCTTAGCATGATAAAGAAGATTCAAAGAGAGTGAGATGCCAGCTCCTTTCATTCAGTCAGTAGCTTCAATCATTTCTGGTATATGAATAACATGATGTTTTTCAATGGCAAAAATCAATGAATATTGTAAATGCACAAACAGTAATTTCTCCGCATTGCAAGGTGCAATTCTGAAATTTTTTGCTTTTTCCTGCTCCTCTTAGCATGATAAAGAAGATTCAAAGAGAGTGAGATGCCAGCTCCTTTCATTCAGTCAGTAGCTTCAATCATTTCTGGACGTTTTTCAATGGCAAAAATCAATGAATATTGTAAATGCACAAACAGTAATTTCTCCGCATTTCAAGGTGCAATTCTGAAATTTTTTGCTTTTTCCTGCTCCTCTTAGCATGATAAAGAAGATTCAAAGAGAGTGAGATGCCAGCTCCTTTCATTCAGTCAGTAGCTTCAATCATTTCTGGTATATGAATAACATGATGTTTTTCAATGGCAAAAATCAATGAATATTGTAAATGCACAAACAGTAATTTCTCCGCATTGCAAGGTGCAATTCTGAAATTTTTTGCTTTTTCCTGCTCCTCTTAGCATGATAAAGAAGATTCAAAGAGAGTGAGATGCCAGTTCCTTTCATTCAGTCAGTAGCTTCAATCATTTCTGGACGTTTTTCAATGGCAAAAATCAATGAATATTGTAAATGCACAAACAGTAATTTCTCCGCATTGCAAGGTGCAATTCTGAAATTTTTTGCTTTTTCCTGCTCCTCTTAGCATGATAAAGAAGATTCAAAGAGAGTGAGATGCCAGCTCCTTTCATTCAGTCAGTAGCTTCAATCATTTCTGGTATATGAATAACATGATGTTTTTCAATGGCAAAAATCAATGAATATTGTAAATGCACAAACAGTAATTTCTCCGCATTGCAAGGTGCAATTCTGAAATTTTTTGCTTTTTCCTGCTCCTCTTAGCATGATAAAGAAGATTCAAAGAGAGTGAGATGCCAGCTCCTTTCATTCAGTCAGTAGCTTCAATCATTTCTGGACGTTTTTCAATGGCAAAAATCAATGAATATTGTAAATGCACAAACAGTAATTTCTCCGCATTGCAAGGTGCAATTCTGAAATTTTTTGCTTTTTCCTGCTCCTCTTAGCATGATAAACAAGATTCAAAGAGAGTGAGATGCCAGCTCCTTTCATTCAGTCAGTAGCTTCAATCATTTCTGGACGTTTTTCAATGGCAAAAATCAATGAATATTGTAAATGCACAAACAGTAATTTCTCCGCATTGCAAGGTGCAATTCTGAAATTTTTTGCTTTTTCCTGCTCCTCTTAGCATGATAAAGAAGATTCAAAGAGAGTGAGATGCCAGCTCCTTTCATTCAGTCAGTAGCTTCAAACATTTCTGGTATATGAATAACATGATGTTTTTCAATGGCAAAAATCAATGAATATTGTAAATGCACAAACAGTAATTTCTCCGCATTGCAAGGTGCAAGTCTGAAATTTTTTGCTTTTTCCTGCTCCTCCTAGCATGATAAAGAAGATTCAAAGAGAGTGAGATGCCAGCTACTTTCATTCAGTCAGTAGCTTCAATCATTTCTGGACGTTTTTCAATGGTAAAAATCAATGAATATTGTAAATGCACAAACAGTAATTTCTCCACATTGCAAGGTGCAATTCTGAAATTTTTTGCTTTTTCCTGCTCCTCTTAGCATGATAAAGAAGATTCAAAGAGAGTGAGATGCCAGCTCCTTTCATTCAGTCAGTAGCTTCAAACATTTCTGGTATATGAATAACATGATGTTTTTCAATGGCAAAAATCAATGAATATTGTAAATGCACAAACAGTAATTTCTCTGCATTGCAAGGTGCAATTCTGAAATTTTTTGATTTTTCCTGCTCCTCTTAGCATGATAAAGAAGATTCAAAGAGAGTGAGATGCCAGCTCCTTTCATTCAGTCAGTAGCTTCAATCATTTCTGGACGTTTTTCAATGGCAAAAATCAATGAATATTGTAAATGCACAAACAGTAATTTCTCCGCATTGCAAGGTGCAATTCTGAAATTTTTTGCTTTTTCCTGCTCCTCTTAGCATGATAAAGAAGATTCAAAGAGAGTGAGATGCCAGCTCCTTTCATTCAGTCAGTACCTTCAATCATTTCTGGATGTTTTTCAATGGCAAAAATCAATGAATATTGTAAATGCACAAACAGTAATTTCTCCGCATTGCAAGGTGCAATTCTGAAATTTTTTGCTTTTTCCCGCTCCTCTTAGCATGATAAAGAAGATTCAAAGAGAGTGAGGTGCCAGCTCCTTTCATTCAGTCAGTAGCTTCAAACATTTCTGGTATATGAATAACATGTTTTTCAATGGCAAAAATCATTGAATATTGTAAATGCACAAACAGTAATTTCTCCGCATTGCAAGGTGCAATTCTGAAATTTTTTGATTTTTCCTGCTCCTCTTAGCATGATAAAGAAGATTCAAAGAGAGTGAGATGCCAGCTCCTTTCATTCAGTCAGTAGCTTCAATCATTTCTGGACGTTTTTCAATGGCAAAAATCAATGAATATTGTAAATGCACAAACAGTAATTTCTCCGCATTGCAAGGTGCAATTCTGAAATTTTTTGCTTTTTCCTGCTCCTCTTAGCATGATAAAGAAGATTCAAAGAGAGTGAGATGCCAGCTCCTTTCATTCAGTCAGTAGCTTCAATCATTTCTGGACGTTTTTCAATGGCAAAAATCAATGAATATTGTAAATGCACAAACAGTAATTTCTCCGCATTGCAAGGTGCAATTCTGAAATTTTTTGCTTTTTCCTGCTCCTCTTAGCATGATAAAGAAGATTCAAAGAGAGTGAGATGCCAGCTCCTTTCATTCAGTCAGTAGCTTCAAACATTTCTGGTATATGAATAACATGATGTTTTTCAATGGCAAAAATCAATGAATATTGTAAATGCACAAACAGTAATTTCTCCGCATTGCAAGGTGCAAGTCTGAAATTTTTTGCTTTTTCCTGCTCCTCTTAGCATGATAAAGAAGATTCAAAGAGAGTGAGATGCCAGCTACTTTCATTCAGTCAGTAGCTTCAATCATTTCTGGACGTTTTTCAATGGTAAAAATCAATGAATATTGTAAATGCACAAACAGTAATTTCTCCACATTGCAAGGTGCAATTCTGAAATTTTTTGCTTTTTCCTGCTCCTCTTAGCATGATAAAGAAGATTCAAAGAGAGTGAGATGCCAGCTCCTTTCATTCAGTCAGTAGCTTCAAACATTTCTGGTATATGAATAACATGATGTTTTTCAATGGCAAAAATCAATGAATATTGTAAATGCACAAACAGTAATTTCTCCGCATTGCAAGGTGCAATTCTGAAATTTTTTGCTTTTTCCTGCTCCTCTTAGCATGATAAAGAAGATTCAAAGAGAGTGAGATGCCAGCTCCTTTCATTCAGTCAGTAGCTTCAAACATTTCTGGTATATGAATAACATGATGTTTTTCAATGGCAAAAATCAATGAATATTGTAAATGCACAAAGAGTAATTTCTCCGCATTGCAAGGTGCAATTCTGAAATTTTTTGCTTTTTCCTGCTCCTCTTAGCATGATAAAGAAGATTCAAAGAGAGTGAGATGCCAGCTCCTTTCATTCAGTCAGTAGCTTCAATCATTTCTGGACGTTTTTCAATGGCAAAAATCAATGAATATTGTAAATGCACAAACAGTAATTTCTCCGCATTGCAAGGTGCAATTCTGAAATTTTTTGCTTTTTCCTGCTCCTCTTAGCATGATAAAGAAGATTCAAAGAGAGTGAGATGCCAGCTCCTTTCATTCAGTCAGTAGCTTCAATCATTTCTGGACGTTTTTCAATGGCAAAAATCAATGAATATTGTAAATGCACAAACAGTAATTTCTCCGCATTGCAAGGTGCAATTCTGAAATTTTTTGCTTTTTCCTGCTCCTCTTAGCATGATAAAGAAGATTCAAAGAGAGTGAGATGCCAGCTCCTTTCATTCAGTCAGTAGCTACAAACATTTCTGGTATATGAATAACATGATGTTTTTCAATGGCAAAAATCAATGAATATTGTAAATGCACAAACAGTAATTTCTCCGCATTGCAAGGTGCAATTCTGAAATTTTTTGCTTTTTCCTGCTCCTCTTAGCATGATAAAGAATATTCAAAGAGAGTGAGATGCCAGCTCCTTTCATTCAGTCAGTAGCTTCAAACATTTCTGGACGTTTTTCAATGGCAAAAATCAATGAATATTGTAAATGCACAAACAGTAATTTCTCCGCATTGCAAGGTGCAATTCTGAAATTTTTTGCTTTTTCCTGCTCCTCTTAGCATGATAAAGAAGATTCAAAGAGAGTGAGATGCCAGCTCCTTTCATTCAGTCAGTAGCTTCAAACATTTCTGGTATATGAATAACATGATGTTTTTCAATGGCAAGAATCAATGAATATTGTAAATGCACAAACAGTAATTTCTCCGCATTGCAAGGTGCAATTCTGAAATTTTTTGCTTTTTCCTGCTCCTCTTAGCATGATAAAGAAGATTCAAAGAGAGTGAGATGCCAGCTCCTTTCATTCAGTCAGTAGCTTCAATCATTTCTGGACGTTTTTCAATGGCAAAAATCAATGAATATTGTAAATGCACAAACAGTAATTTCTCCGCATTGCAAGGTGCAATTCTGAAATTTTTTGCTTTTTCCTGCTCCTCTTAGCATGATAAAGAAGATTCAAAGAGAGTGAGATGCCAGCTCCTTTCATTCAGTCAGTAGCTTCAATAATTTCTGGACGTTTTTCAATGGCAAAAATCAATGAATATTGTAAATGCACAAAGAGTAATTTCTCCGCATTGCAAGGTGCAATTCTGAAATTTTTTGCTTTTTCCTGCTCCTCTTAGCATGATAAAGAAGATTCAAAGAGAGTGAGATGCCAGCTCCTTTCATTCAGTCAGTAGCTTCAAACATTTCTGGTATATGAATAACATGATGTTTTTCAATGGCAAAAATCAATGAATATTGTAAATGCACAAAGAGTAATTTCTCCGCATTGCAAGGTGCAATTCTGAAATTTTTTGCTTTTTCCTGCTCCTCTTACCATGATAAAGAAGATTCAAAGAGAGTGAGATGCCAGCTCCTTTCATTCAGTCAGTAGCTTCAATCATTTCTGGACGTTTTTCAATGGCAAAAATCAATGAATATTGTAAATGCACAAACAGTAATTTCTCCGCATTGCAAGGTGCAATTCTGAAATTTTTTGCTTTTTCCTGCTCCTCTTAGCATGATAAAGAAGATTCAAAGAGAGTGAGATGCCAGCTCCTTTCATTCAGTCAGTAGCTTCAAACATTTCTGGTATATGAATAACATGATGTTTTTCAATGGCAAAAATCAATGAATATTGTAAATGCACAAACAGTAATTTCTCCGCATTGCAAGGTGCAAGTCTGAAATTTTTTGCTTTTTCCTGCTCCTCTTAGCATGATAAAGAAGATTCAAAGAGAGTGAGATGCCAGCTACTTTCATTCAGTCAGTAGCTTCAATCATTTCTGGACGTTTTTCAATGGTAAAAATCAATGAATATTGTAAATGCACAAACAGTAATTTCTCCACATTGCAAGGTGCAATTCTGAAATTTTTTGCTTTTTCCTGCTCCT
This sequence comes from Phyllobates terribilis, assembly GCF_046119375.1. Classification (NCBI taxonomy): domain Eukaryota; kingdom Metazoa; phylum Chordata; class Amphibia; order Anura; family Dendrobatidae; genus Phyllobates; species Phyllobates terribilis. The sequence goes on from NW_027364393.1 coordinate 101,753, forward strand.
CTTAGCATGATAAAGAAGATTCAAAGAGAGTGAGATGCCAGCTCCTTTCATTCAGTCAGTAGCTTCAAACATTTCTGGTATATGAATAACATGATGTTTTTCAATGGCAAAAATCAATGAATATTGTAAATGCACAAACAGTAATTTCTCCGCATTGCAAGGTGCAATTCTGAAATTTTTTGCTTTTTCCTGCTCCTCTTAGCATGATAAAGAAGATTCAAAGAGATTGAGATGCCAGCTCCTTTCATTCAGTCAGTAGCTTCAAACATTTCTGGTATATGAATAACATGATGTTTTTCAATGGCAAAAATCAATGAATATTGTAAATGCACAAAGAGTAATTTCTCCGCATTGCAAGGTGCAATTCTGAAATTTTTTGCTTTTTCCTGCTCCTCTTAGCATGATAAAGAAGATTCAAAGAGAGTGAGATGCCAGCTCCTTTCATTCAGTCAGTAGCTTCAATCATTTCTGGACGTTTTTCAATGGCAAAAATCAATGAATATTGTAAATGCACAAACAGTAATTTCTCCGCATTGCAAGGTGCAATTCTGAAATTTTTTGCTTTTTCCTGCTCCTCTTAGCATGATAAAGAAGATTCAAAGAGAGTGAGATGCCAGCTCCTTTCATTCAGTCAGTAGCTTCAATCATTTCTGGACGTTTTTCAATGGCAAAAATCAATGAATATTGTAAATGCACAAACAGTAATTTCTCCGCATTGCAAGGTGCAATTCTGAAATTTTTTGCTTTTTCCTGCTCCTCTTAGCATGATAAAGAAGATTCAAAGAGAGTGAGATGCCAGCTCCTTTCATTCATTCAGTAGCTACAAACATTTCTGGTATATGAATAACATGATGTTTTTCAATGGCAAAAATCAATGAATATTGTAAATGCACAAACAGTAATTTCTCCGCATTGCAAGGTGCAATTCTGAAATTTTTTGCTTTTTCCTGCTCCTCTTAGCATGATAAAGAATATTCAAAGAGAGTGAGATGCCAGCTCCTTTCATTCAGTCAGTAGCTTCAAACATTTCTGGACGTTTTTCAATGGCAAAAATCAATGAATATTGTAAATGCACAAACAGTAATTTCTCCGCATTGCAAGGTGCAATTCTGAAATTTTTTGCTTTTTCCTGCTCCTCTTAGCATGATAAAGAAGATTCAAAGAGAGTGAGATGCCAGCTCCTTTCATTCAGTCAGTAGCTTCAAACATTTCTGGTATATGAATAACATGATGTTTTTCAATGGCAAGAATCAATGAATATTGTAAATGCACAAACAGTAATTTCTCCGCATTGCAAGGTGCAATTCTGAAATTTTTTGCTTTTTCCTGCTCCTCTTAGCATGATAAAGAAGATTCAAAGAGAGTGAGATGCCAGCTCCTTTCATTCAGTCAGTAGCTTCAATCATTTCTGGACGTTTTTCAATGGCAAAAATCAATGAATATTGTAAATGCACAAACAGTAATTTCTCCGCATTGCAAGGTGCAATTCTGAAATTTTTTGCTTTTTCCTGCTCCTCTTAGCATGATAAAGAAGATTCAAAGAGAGTGAGATGCCAGCTCCTTTCATTCAGTCAGTAGCTTCAATCATTTCTGGACGTTTTTCAATGGCAAAAATCAATGAATATTGTAAATGCACAAAGAGTAATTTCTCCGCATTGCAAGGTGCAATTCTGAAATTTTTTGCTTTTTCCTGCTCCTCTTAGCATGATAAAGAAGATTCAAAGAGAGTGAGATGCCAGCTCCTTTCATTCAGTCAGTAGCTTCAAACATTTCTGGTATATGAATAACATGATGTTTTTCAATGGCAAAAATCAATGAATATTGTAAATGCACAAAGAGTAATTTCTCCGCATTGCAAGGTGCAATTCTGAAATTTTTTGCTTTTTCCTGCTCCTCTTACCATGATAAAGAAGATTCAAAGAGAGTGAGATGCCAGCTCCTTTCATTCAGTCAGTAGCTTCAATCATTTCTGGACGTTTTTCAATGGCAAAAATCAATGAATATTGTAAATGCACAAACAGTAATTTCTCCGCATTGCAAGGTGCAATTCTGAAATTTTTTGCTTTTTCCTGCTCCTCTTAGCATGATAAAGAAGATTCAAAGAGAGTGAGATGTCAGCTCCTTTCATTCAGTCAGTAGCTTCAAACATTTCTGGTATATGAATAACATGATGTTTTTCAATGGCAAAAATCAATGAATTTTGTAAATGCACAAACAGTAATTTCTCCGCATTGCAAGGTGCAATTCTGAAATTTTTTGCTTTTTCCTGCTCCTCTTAGCATGATAAAGAAGATTCAAAGAGAGTGAGATGCCAGTTCCTTTCATTCAGTCAGTAGCTTCAATCATTTCTGGACGTTTTTCAATGGCAAAAATCAATGAATATTGTAAATGCACAAACAGTAATTTCTCCGCATTGCAAGGTGCAATTCTGAAATTTTTTGCTTTTTCCTGCTCCTCTTAGCATGATAAAGAAGATTCAAAGAGAGTGAGATGCCAGCTCCTTTCATTCAGTCAGTAGCTTCAATCATTTCTGGTATATGAATAACATGATGTTTTTCAATGGCAAAAATCAATGAATATTGTAAATGCACAAACAGTGATTTCTCCGCATTGCAAGGTGCAATTCTGAATTTTTTTGCTTTTTCCTGCTCCTCTTAGCATGATAAAGAAGATTCAAAGAGAGTGAGATGCCAGCTCCTTTCATTCAGTCAGTAGCTTCAATCATTTCTGGACGTTTTTCAATGGCAAAAATCAATGAATATTGTAAATGCACAAACAGTAATTTCTCCGCATTGCAAGGTGCAATTCTGAAATTTTTTGCTTTTTCCTGCTCCTCTTAGCATGATAAACAAGATTCAAAGAGAGTGAGATGCCAGCTCCTTTCATTCAGTCAGTAGCTTCAGTCATTTCTGGACGTTTTTCAATGGCAAAAATCAATGAATATTGTAAATGCACAAACAGTAATTTCTCCGCATTGCAAGGTGCAATTCTGAAATTTTTTGCTTTTTCCTGCTCCTCTTAGCATGATAAAGAAGATTCAAAGAGAGTGAGATGCCAGCTCCTTTCATTCAGTCAGTAGCTTCAAACATTTCTGGTATATGAATAACATGATGTTTTTCAATGGCAAAAATCAATGAATATTGTAAATGCACAAACAGTAATTTCTCCGCATTGCAAGGTGCAAGTCTGAAATTTTTTGCTTTTTCCTGCTCCTCTTAGCATGATAAAGAAGATTCAAAGAGAGTGAGATGCCAGCTACTTTCATTCAGTCAGTAGCTTCAATCATTTCTGGACGTTTTTCAATGGTAAAAATCAATGAATATTGTAAATGCACAAACAGTAATTTCTCCACATTGCAAGGTGCAATTCTGAAATTTTTTGCTTTTTCCTGCTCCTCTTAGCATGATAAAGAAGATTCAAAGAGAGTGAGATGCCAGCTCCTTTCATTCAGTCAGTAGCTTCAATCATTTCTGGTATATGAATAACATGATGTTTTTCAATGGCAAAAATCAATGAATATTGTAAATGCACAAACAGTAATTTCTCCGCATTGCAAGGTGCAATTCTGAAATTTTTTGCTTTTTCCTGCTCCTCTTAGCATGATAAAGAAGATTCAAAGAGAGTGAGATGCCAGCTCCTTTCATTCAGTCAGTAGCTTCAATCATTTCTGGACGTTTTTCAATGGCAAAAATCAATGAATATTGTAAATGCACAAACAGTAATTTCTCCGCATTGCAAGGTGCAATTCTGAAATTTTTTGCTTTTTCCTGCTCCTCTTAGCATGATAAAGAAGATTCAAAGAGAGTGAGATGTCAGCACCTTTCATTCAGTCAGTAGCTTCAAACATTTCTGGTATATGAATAACATGATGTTTTTCAATGGCAAAAATCAATGAATTTTGTAAATGCACAAACAGTAATTTCTCCGCATTGCAAGGTGCAATTCTGAAATTTTTTGCTTTTTCCTGCTCCTCTTAGCATGATAAAGAAGATTCAAAGAGAGTGAGATGCCAGTTCCTTTCATTCAGTCAGTAGCTTCAATCATTTCTGGACGTTTTTCAATGGCAAAAATCAATGAATATTGTAAATGCACAAACAGTAATTTCTCCGCATTGCAAGGTGCAATTCTGAAATTTTTTGCTTTTTCCTGCTCCTCTTAGCATGATAAAGAAGATTCAAAGAGAGTGAGATGCCAGCTCCTTTCATTCAGTCAGTAGCTTCAATCATTTCTGGTATATGAATAACATGATGTTTTTCAATGGCAAAAATCAATGAATATTGTAAATGCACAAACAGTAATTTCTCCGCATTGCAAGGTGCAATTCTGAAATTTTTTGCTTTTTCCTGCTCCTCTTAGCATGATAAAGAAGATTCAAAGAGAGTGAGATGCCAGTTCCTTTCATTCAGTCAGTAGCTTCAATCATTTCTGGACGTTTTTCAATGGCAAAAATCAATGAATATTGTAAATGCACAAACAGTAATTTCTCCGCATTGCAAGGTGCAATTCTGAAATTTTTTGCTTTTTCCTGCTCCTCTTAGCATGATAAAGAAGATTCAAAGAGAGTGAGATGCCAGCTCCTTTCATTCAGTCAGTAGCTTCAATCATTTCTGGTATATGAATAACATGATGTTTTTCAATGGCAAAAATCAATGAATATTGTAAATGCACAAACAGTAATTTCTCCGCATTGCAAGGTGCAATTCTGAAATTTTTTGCTTTTTCCTGCTCCTCTTAGCATGATAAAGAAGATTCAAAGAGAGTGAGATGCCAGCTACTTTCATTCAGTCAGTAGCTTCAATCATTTCTGGACGTTTTTCAATGGTAAAAATCAATGAATATTGTAAATGCACAAACAGTAATTTCTCCACATTGCAAGGTGCAATTCTGAAATTTTTTGCTTTTTCCTGCTCCTCTTAGCATGATAAAGAAGATTCAAAGAGAGTGAGATGCCAGCTCCTTTCATTCAGTCAGTAGCTTCAAACATTTCTGGTATATGAATAACATGATGTTTTTCAATGGCAAAAATCAATGAATATTGTAAATGCACAAACAGTAATTTCTCCGCATTGCAAGGTGCAATTCTGAAATTTTTTGCTTTTTCCTGCTCCTCTTAGCATGATAAAGAAGATTCAAAGAGAGTGAGATGCCAGCTCCTTTCATTCAGTCAGTAGCTTCAATCATTTCTGGACGTTTTTCAATGGCAAAAATCAATGAATATTGTAAATGCACAAACAGTAATTTCTCCGCATTGCAAGGTGCAATTCTGAAATTTTTTGCTTTTTCCTGCTCCTCTTAGCATGATAAACAAGATTCAAAGAGAGTGAGATGCCAGCTCCTTTCATTCAGTCAGTAGCTTCAATCATTTCTGGACGTTTTTCAATGGCAAAAATCAATGAATATTGTAAATGCACAAACAGTAATTTCTCCGCATTGCAAGGTGCAATTCTGAAATTTTTTGCTTTTTCCTGCTCCTCTTAGCATGATAAAGAAGATTCAAAGAGAGTGAGATGCCAGCTCCTTTCATTCAGTCAGTAGCTTCAAACATTTCTGGTATATGAATAACATGATGTTTTTCAATGGCAAAAATCAATGAATATTGTAAATGCACAAACAGTAATTTCTCCGCATTGCAAGGTGCAAGTCTGAAATTTTTTGCTTTTTCCTGCTCCTCTTAGCATGATAAAGAAGATTCAAAGAGAGTGAGATGCCAGCTACTTTCATTCAGTCAGTAGCTTCAATCATTTCTGGACGTTTTTCAATGGTAAAAATCAATGAATATTGTAAATGCACAAACAGTAATTTCTCCACATTGCAAGGTGCAATTCTGAAATTTTTTGCTTTTTCCTGCTCCTCTTAGCATGATAAAGAAGATTCAAAGAGAGTGAGATGCCAGCTCCTTTCATTCAGTCAGTAGCTTCAAACATTTCTGGTATATGAATAACATGATGTTTTTCAATGGCAAAAATCAATGAATATTGTAAATGCACAAACAGTAATTTCTCTGCATTGCAAGGTGCAATTCTGAAATTTTTTGCTTTTTCCTGCTCCTCTTAGCATGATAAAGAAGATTCAAAGAGAGTGAGATGCCAGCTACTTTCATTCAGTCAGTAGCTTCAATCATTTCTGGACGTTTTTCAATGGTAAAAATCAATGAATATTGTAAATGCACAAACAGTAATTTCTCCACATTGCAAGGTGCAATTCTGAAATTTTTTGCTTTTTCCTGCTCCTCTTAGCATGATAAAGAAGATTCAAAGAGAGTGAGATGCCAGCTCCTTTCATTCAGTCAGTAGCTTCAAACATTTCTGGTATATGAATAACATGATGTTTTTCAATGGCAAAAATCAATGAATATTGTAAATGCACAAACAGTAATTTCTCCGCATTGCAAGGTGCAATTCTGAAATTTTTTGCTTTTTCCTGCTCCTCTTAGCATGATAAAGAAGATTCAAAGAGAGTGAGATGCCAGCTCCTTTCATTCAGTCAGTAGCTTCAAACATTTCTGGTATATGAATAACATGATGTTTTTCAATGGCAAAAATCAATGAATATTGTAAATGCACAAACAGTAATTTCTCCGCATTGCAAGGTGCAATTCTGAAATTTTTTGCTTTTTCCTGCTCCTCTTAGCATGATAAAGAATATTCAAAGAGAGTGAGATGCCAGCTCCTTTCATTCAGTCAGTAGCTTCAATCATTTCTGGATGTTTTTCAATGGCAAAAATCAATGAATATTGTAAATGCACAAACTGTAATTTCTCCGCATTGCAAGGTGCAATTCTGAAATTTTTGGCTCTTTCCTGCTCCTCTTAGCATGATAAAGAAGATTCAAAGAGAGTGAGATGCCAGCTCCTTTCATTCAGTCAGTAGCTTCAATCATTTCTGGACGTTTTTCAATGGCAAAAATCAATGAATATTGTAAATGCACAAACAGTAATTTCTCCGCATTGCAAGGTGCAATTCTGAAATTTTTTGCTTTTTCCTGCTCCTCTTAGCATGATAAAGAAGATTCAAAGAGAGTGAGATGCCAGCTCCTTTCATTCAGTCAGTACCTTCAATCATTTCTGGATGTTTTTCAATGGCAAAAATCAATGAATATGGTAAATGCACAAACAGTAATTTCTCCGCATTGCAAGGTGCAATTCTGAAATTTTTTGCTTTTTCCCGCTCCTCTTAGCATGATAAAGAAGATTCAAAGAGAGTGAGGTGCCAGCTCCTTTCATTCAGTCAGTAGCTTCAAACATTTCTGGTATATGAATAACATGTTTTTCAATGGCAAAAATCATTGAATATTGTAAATGCACAAACAGTAATTTCTCCGCATTGCAAGGTGCAATTCTGAAATTTTTTGATTTTTCCTGCTCCTCTTAGCATGATAAAGAAGATTCAAAGAGAGTGAGATGCCAGCTCCTTTCATTCAGTCAGTAGCTTCAATCATTTCTGGACGTTTTTCAATGGCAAAAATCAATGAATATTGTAAATGCACAAACAGTAATTTCTCCGCATTGCAAGGTGCAATTCTGAAATTTTTTGCTTTTTCCTGCTCCTCTTAGCATGATAAAGAAGATTCAAAGAGAGTGAGATGCCAGCTCCTTTCATTCAGTCAGTAGCTTCAATCATTTCTGGACGTTTTTCAATGGCAAAAATCAATGAATATTGTAAATGCACAAACAGTAATTTCTCCGCATTGCAAGGTGCAATTCTGAAATTTTTTGCTTTTTCCTGCTCCTCTTAGCATGATAAAGAAGATTCAAAGAGAGTGAGATGCCAGCTCCTTTCATTCAGTCAGTAGCTTCAAACATTTCTGGTATATGAATAACATGATGTTTTTCAATGGCAAAAATCAATGAATATTGTAAATGCACAAACAGTAATTTCTCCGCATTGCAAGGTGCAAGTCTGAAATTTTTTGCTTTTTCCTGCTCCTCTTAGCATGATAAAGAAGATTCAAAGAGAGTGAGATGCCAGCTACTTTCATTCAGTCAGTAGCTTCAATCATTTCTGGACGTTTTTCAATGGTAAAAATCAATGAATATTGTAAATGCACAAACAGTAATTTCTCCACATTGCAAGGTGCAATTCTGAAATTTTTTGCTTTTTCCTGCTCCTCTTAGCATGATAAAGAAGATTCAAAGAGAGTGAGATGCCAGCTCCTTTCATTCAGTCAGTAGCTTCAAACATTTCTGGTATATGAATAACATGATGTTTTTCAATGGCAAAAATCAATGAATATTGTAAATGCACAAACAGTAATTTCTCCGCATTGCAAGGTGCAATTCTGAAATTTTTTGCTTTTTCCTGCTCCTCTTAGCATGATAAAGAAGATTCAAAGAGAGTGAGATGCCAGCTCCTTTCATTCAGTCAGTAGCTTCAAACATTTCTGGTATATGAATAACATGATGTTTTTCAATGGCAAAAATCAATGAATATTGTAAATGCACAAAGAGTAATTTCTCCGCATTGCAAGGTGCAATTCTGAAATTTTTTGCTTTTTCCTGCTCCTCTTAGCATGATAAAGAAGATTCAAAGAGAGTGAGATGCCAGCTCCTTTCATTCAGTCAGTAGCTTCAATCATTTCTGGACGTTTTTCAATGGCAAAAATCAATGAATATTGTAAATGCACAAACAGTAATTTCTCCGCATTGCAAGGTGCAATTCTGAAATTTTTTGCTTTTTCCTGCTCCTCTTAGCATGATAAAGAAGATTCAAAGAGAGTGAGATGCCAGCTCCTTTCATTCAGTCAGTAGCTTCAATCATTTCTGGACGTTTTTCAATGGCAAAAATCAATGAATATTGTAAATGCACAAACAGTAATTTCTCCGCATTGCAAGGTGCAATTCTGAAATTTTTTGCTTTTTCCTGCTCCTCTTAGCATGATAAAGAAGATTCAAAGAGAGTGAGATGCCAGCTCCTTTCATTCAGTCAGTAGCTACAAACATTTCTGGTATATGAATAACATGATGTTTTTCAATGGCAAAAATCAATGAATATTGTAAATGCACAAACAGTAATTTCTCCGCATTGCAAGGTGCAATTCTGAAATTTTTTGCTTTTTCCTGCTCCTCTTAGCATGATAAAGAAGATTCAAAGAGAGTGAGATGCCAGCTCCTTTCATTCAGTCAGTAGCTTCAATCATTTCTGGACGTTTTTCAATGGCAAAAATCAATGAATATTGTAAATGCACAAACAGTAATTTCTCCGCATTGCAAGGTGCAATTCTGAAATTTTTTGCTTTTTCCTGCTCCTCTTAGCATGATAAAGAAGATTCAAAGAGAGTGAGATGCCAGCTCCTTTCATTCAGTCAGTAGCTTCAATCATTTCTGGACGTTTTTCAATGGCAAAAATCAATGAATATTGTAAATGCACAAACAGTAATTTCTCCGCATTGCAAGGTGCAATTCTGAAATTTTTTGCTTTTTCCTGCTCCTCTTAGCATGATAAAGAAGTTTCAAAGAGAGTGAGATGCCAGCTCCTTTCATTCAGTCAGTAGCTTCAAACATTTCTGGTATATGAATAATATGATGTTTTTCAATGGCAAAAATCAATGAATATTGTAAAAGCACAAACAGTAATTTCTCCGCATTGCAAGGTGCAATTCTGAAATTTTTTGCTTTTTCCTGCTCCTCTTAGCATGATAAAGAAGATTCAAAGAGAGTGAGATGCCAGCTCCTTTCATTCAGTCAGTAGCTTCAATCATTTCTGGACGTTTTTCAATGGCAAAAATCAATGAATATTGTAAATGCACAAACAGTAATTTCTCCGCATTGCAAGGAGCAATTCTGAAATTTTTTGCTTTTTCCTGCTCCTCTTAGCATGATAAAGAAGATTCAAAGAGAGTGAGATGCCAGCTCCTTTCATTCAGTCAGTAGCTTCAATCATTTCTGGTATATGAATAACATGATGTTTTTCAATGGCAAAAATCAATGAATATTGTAAATGCACAAACAGTAATTTCTCCGCATTGCAAGGTGCAATTCTGAAATTTTTTGCTTTTTCCTGCTCCTCTTAGCATGATAAAGAAGATTCAAAGAGAGTGAGATGCCAGCTCCTTTCATTCAGTCAGTAGCTTCAATCATTTCTGGACGTTTTTCAATGGCAAAAATCAATGAATATTGTAAATGCACAAACAGTAATTTCTCCGCATTGCAAGGTGCAATTCTGAAATTTTTTGCTTTTTCCTGCTCCTCTTAGCATGATAAAGAAGATTCAAAGAGAGTGAGATGCCAGCTCCTTTCATTCAGTCAGTAGCTTCAATCATTTCTGGACGTTTTTCAATGGCAAAAATCAATGAATATTGTAAATGCACAAACAGTAATTTCTCCGCATTGCAAGGTGCAATTCTGAAATTTTTTGCTTTTTCCTGCTCCTCTTAGCATGATAAAGAAGATTCAAAGAGAGTGAGATGCCAGCTCCTTTCATTCAGTCAGTAGCTTCAAACATTTCTGGTATATGAATAACATGATGTTTTTCAATGGCAAAAATCAATGAATATTGTAAATGCACAAACAGTAATTTCTCCGCATTGCAAGGTGCAATTCTGAAATGTTTTGCTTTTTCCTGCTCCTCTTAGCATGATAAAGAAGATTCAAAGAGAGTGAGATGCCAGCTCCTTTCATTCAGTCAGTAGCTTCAATCATTTCTGGACGTTTTTCAATGGCAAAAATCAATGAATATTGTAAATGCACAAACAGTAATTTCTCCGCATTGCAAGGTGCAATTCTGAAATTTTTTGCTTTTTCCTGCTCCTCTTAGCATGATAAAGAAGATTCAAAGAGAGTGAGATGTCAGCTCCTTTCATTCAGTCAGTAGCTTCAAACATTTCTGGTATATGAATAACATGATGTTTTTCAATGGCAAAAATCAATGAATTTTGTAAATGCACAAACAGTAATTTCTCCGCATTACAAGGTGCAATTCTGAAATTTTTTGCTTTTTCCTGCTCCTCTTAGCATGATAAAGAAGATTCAAAGAGAGTGAGATGCCAGTTCCTTTCATTCAGTCAGTAGCTTCAATCATTTCTGGACGTTTTTCAATGGCAAAAATCAATGAATATTGTAAATGCACAAACAGTAATTTCTCCGCATTGCAAGGTGCAATTCTGAAATTTTTTGCTTTTTCCTGCTCCTCTTAGCATGATAAAGAAGATTCAAAGAGAGTGAGATGCCAGCTCCTTTCATTCAGTCAAGTAGCTTCAATCATTTCTGGTATATGAATAACATGATGTTTTTCAATGGCAAAAATCAATGAATATTGTAAATGCACAAACAGTAATTTCTCCGCATTGCAAGGTGCAATTCTGAATTTTTTTGCTTTTTCCTGCTCCTCTTAGCATGATAAAGAAGATTCAAAGAGAGTGAGATGCCAGCTCCTTTCATTCAGTCAGTAGCTTCAATCATTTCTGGACGTTTTTCAATGGCAAAAATCAATGAATATTGTAAATGCACAAACAGTAATTTCTCCGCATTGCAAGGTGCAATTCTGAAATTTTTTGCTTTTTCCTGCTCCTCTTAGCATGATAAACAAGATTCAAAGAGAGTGAGATGCCAGCTCCTTTCATTCAGTCAGTAGCTTCAATCATTTCTGGACGTTTTTCAATGGCAAAAATCAATGAATATTGTAAATGCACAAACAGTAATTTCTCCGCATTGCAAGGTGCAATTCTGAAATTTTTTGCTTTTTCCTGCTCCTCTTAGCATGATAAAGAAGATTCAAAGAGAGTGAGATGCCAGCTCCTTTCATTCAGTCAGTAGCTTCAATCATTTCTGGTATATGAATAACATGATGTTTTTCAATGGCAAAAATCAATGAATATTGTAAATGCACAAACAGTAATTTCTCCGCATTGCAAGGTGCAATTCTGAAATTTTTTGCTTTTTCCTGCTCCTCTTAGCATGATAAAGAAGATTCAAAGAGAGTGAGATGCCAGCTCCTTTCATTCAGTCAGTAGCTTCAATCATTTCTGGACGTTTTTCAATGGCAAAAATCAATGAATATTGTAAATGCACAAACAGTAATTTCTCCGCATTGCAAGGTGCAATTCTGAAATTTTTTGCTTTTTCCTGCTCCTCTTAGCATGATAAAGAAGATTCAAAGAGAGTGAGATGTCAGCTCCTTTCATTCAGTCAGTAGCTTCAAACATTTCTGGTATATGAATAACATGATGTTTTTCAATGGCAAAAATCAATGAATTTTGTAAATGCACAAACAGTAATTTCTCCGCATTGCAAGGTGCAATTCTGAAATTTTTTGCTTTTTCCTGCTCCTCTTAGCATGATAAAGAAGATTCAAAGAGAGTGAGATGCCAGTTCCTTTCATTCAGTCAGTAGCTTCAATCATTTCTGGACGTTTTTCAATGGCAAAAATCAATGAATATTGTAAATGCACAAACAGTAATTTCTCCTCATTGCAAGGTGCAATTCTGAAATTTTTTGCTTTTTCCTGCTCCTCTTAGCATGATAAAGAAGATTCAAAGAGAGTGAGATGCCAGCTCCTTTCATTCAGTCAGTAGCTTCAATCATTTCTGGTATATGAATAACATGATGTTTTTCAATGGCAAAAATCAATGAATATTGTAAATGCACAAACAGTAATTTCTCCGCATTGCAAGGTGCAATTCTGAAATTTTTTGCTTTTTCCTGCTCCTCTTAGCATGATAAAGAAGATTCAAAGAGAGTGAGATGCCAGCTCCTTTCATTCAGTCAGTAGCTATAATCATTTCTGGACGTTTTTCAATGGCAAAAATCAATGAATATTGTAAATGCACAAACAGTAATTTCTCCGCATTGCAAGGTGCAATTCTGAAATTTTTTGCTTTTTCCTGCTCCTCTTAGCATGATAAAGAAGATTCAAAGAGAGTGAGATGCCAGCTCCTTTCATTCAGTCAGTAGCTTCAATCATTTCTGGACGTTTTTCAATGGCAAAAATCAATGAATATTGTAAATGCACAAACAGTAATTTCTCCGCATTGCAAGGTGCAATTCTGAAATTTTTTGCTTTTTCCTGCTCCTCTTAGCATGATAAAGAAGATTCAAAGAGAGTGAGATGTCAGCTCCTTTCATTCAGTCAATAGCTTCAAACATTTCTGGTATATGAATAACATGATGTTTTTCAATGGCAAAAATCAATGAATTTTGTAAATGCACAAACAGTAATTTCTCCGCATTGCAAGGTGCAATTCTGAAATTTTTTGCTTTTTCCTGCTCCTCTTAGCATGATAAAGAAGATTCAAAGAGAGTGAGATGCCAGTTCCTTTCATTCAGTCAGTAGCTTCAATCATTTCTGGACGTTTTTCAATGGCAAAAATCAATGAATATTGTAAATGCACAAACAGTAATTTCTCCGCATTGCAAGGTGCAATTCTGAAATTTTTTGCTTTTTCCTGCTCCTCTTAGCATGATAAAGAAGATTCAAAGAGAGTGAGATGCCAGCTCCTTTCATTCAGTCAGTATCTTCAATCATTTCTGGTATATGAATAACATGATGTTTTTCAATGGCAAAAATCAATGAATATTGTAAATGCACAAACAGTAATTTCTCCGCATTGCAAGGTGCAATTCTGAAATTTTTTGCTTTTTCCTGCTCCTCTTAGCATGATAAAGAAGATTCAAAGAGAGTGAGATGCCAGCTCCTTTCATTCAGTCAGTAGCTTCAATCATTTCTGGACGTTTTTCAATGGCAAAAATCAATGAATATTGTAAATGCACAAACAGTAATTTCTCCGCATTGCAAGGTGCAATTCTGAAATTTTTTGCTTTTTCCTGCTCCTCTTAGCATGATAAACAAGATTCAAAGAGAGTGAGATGCCAGCTCCTTTCATTCAGTCAGTAGCTTCAATCATTTCTGGACGTTTTTCAATGGCAAAAATCAATGAATATTGTAAATGCACAAACAGTAATTTCTCCGCATTGCAACGTGCAATTCTGAAATTTTTTGCTTTTTCCTGCTCCTCTTAGCATGATAAAGAAGATTCAAAGAGAGTGAGATGCCAGCTCCTTTCATTCAGTCAGTAGCTTCAAACATTTCTGGTATATGAATAACATGATGTTTTTCAATGGCAAAAATCAATGAATATTGTAAATGCACAAACAGTAATTTCTCCGCATTGCAAGGTGCAAGTCTGAAATTTTTTGCTTTTTCCTGCTCCTCTTAGCATGATAAAGAAGATTCAAAGAGAGTGAGATGCCAGCTACTTTCATTCAGTCAGTAGCTTCAATCATTTCTGGACGTTTTTCAATAGTAAAAATCAATGAATATTGTAAATGCACAAACAGTAATTTCTCCACATTGCAAGGTGCAATTCTGAAATTTTTTGCTTTTTCCTGCTCCTCTTAGCATGATAAAGAAGATTCAAAGAGAGTGAGATGCCAGCTCCTTTCATTCAGTCAGTAGCTTCAAACATTTCTGGTATATGAATAACATGATTTTTTTCAATGGCAAAAATCAATGAATATTGTAAATGCACAAACAGTAATTTCTCTGCATTGCAAGGTGCAATTCTGAAATTTTTTGCTTTTTCCTGCTCCTCTTAGCATGATAAAGAAGATTCAAAGAGAGTGAGATGCCAGCTACTTTCATTCAGTCAGTAGCTTCAATCATTTCTGGACGTTTTTCAATGGTAAAAATCAATGAATATTGTAAATGCACAAACAGTAATTTCTCCACATTGCAAGGTGCAATTCTGAAATTTTTTGCTTTTTCCTGCTCCTCTTAGCATGATAAAGAAGATTCAAAGAGAGTGAGATGCCAGCTCCTTTCATTCAGTCAGTAGCTTCAAACATTTCTGGTATATGAATAACATGATGTTTTTCAATGGCAAAAATCAATGAATATTGTAAATGCACAAACAGTAATTTCTCCGCATTGCAAGGTGCAATTCTGAAATTTTTTGCTTTTTCCTGCTCCTCTTAGCATGATAAAGAAGATTCAAAGAGAGTGAGATGCCAGCTCCTTTCATTCAGTCAGTAGCTTCAAACATTTCTGGTATATGAATAACATGATGTTTTTCAATGGCAAAAATCAATGAATATTGTAAATGCACAAACAGTAATTTCTCCGCATTGCAAGGTGCAATTCTGAAATTTTTTGCTTTTTCCTGCTCCTCTTAGCATGATAAAGAATATTCAAAGAGAGTGAGATGCCAGCTCCTTTCATTCAGTCAGTAGCTTCAATCATTTCTGGATGTTTTTCAATGGCAAAAATCAATGAATATTGTAAATGCACAAACTGTAATTTCTCCGCATTGCAAGGTGCAATTCTGAAATTTTTGGCTTTTTCCTGCTCCTCTTAGCATGATAAAGAAGATTCAAAGAGAGTGAGATGCCAGCTCCTTTCATTCAGTCAGTAGCTTCAATCATTTCTGGACGTTTTTCAATGGCAAAAATCAATGAATATTGTAAATGCACAAACAGTAATTTCTCCGCATTGCAAGGTGCAATTCTGAAATTTTTTGCTTTTTCCTGCTCCTCTTAGCATGATAAAGAAGATTCAAAGAGAGTGAGATGCCAGCTCCTTTCATTCAGTCAGTACCTTCAATCATTTCTGGATGTTTTTCAATGGCAAACATCAATGAATATTGTAAATGCACAAACAGTAATTTCTCCGCATTGCAAGGTGCAATTCTGAAATTTTTTGCTTTTTCCCGCTCCTCTTAGCATGATAAAGAAGATTCAAAGAGAGTGAGGTGCCAGCTCCTTTCATTCAGTCAGTAGCTTCAAACATTTCTGGTATATGAATAACATGTTTTTCAATGGCAAAAATCATTGAATATTGTAAATGCACAAAGAGTAATTTCTCCGCATTGCAAGGTGCAATTCTGAAATTTTTTGATTTTTCCTGCTCCTCTTAGCATGATAAAGAAGATTCAAAGAGAGTGAGATGCCAGCTCCTTTCATTCAGTCAGTAGCTTCAATCATTTCTGGACGTTTTTCAATGGCAAAAATCAATGAATATTGTAAATGCACAAACAGTAATTTCTCCGCATTGCAAGGTGCAATTCTGAAATTTTTTGCTTTTTCCTGCTCCTCTTAGCATGATAAAGAAGATTCAAAGAGAGTGAGATGCCAGCTCCTTTCATTCAGTCAGTAGCTTCAATCATTTCTGGACGTTTTTCAATGGCAAAAATCAATGAATATTGTAAATGCACAAACAGTAATTTCTCCGCATTGCAAGGTGCAATTCTGAAATTTTTTGCTTTTTCCTGCTCCTCTTAGCATGATAAAGAAGATTCAAAGAGAGTGAGATGCCAGCTCCTTTCATTCAGTCAGTAGCTTCAAACATTTCTGGTATATGAATAACATGATGTTTTTCAATGGCAAAAATCAATGAATATTGTAAATGCACAAACAGTAATTTCTCCGCATTGCAAGGTGCAAGTCTGAAATTTTTTGCTTTTTCCTGCTCCTCTTAGCATGATAAAGAAGATTCAAAGAGAGTGAGATGCCAGCTACTTTCATTCAGTCAGTAGCTTCAATCATTTCTGGACGTTTTTCAATGGTAAAAATCAATGAATATTGTAAATGCACAAACAGTAATTTCTCCACATTGCAAGGTGCAATTCTGAAATTTTTTGCTTTTTCCTGCTCCTCTTAGCATGATAAAGAAGATTCAAAGAGAGTGAGATGCCAGCTCCTTTCATTCAGTCAGTAGCTTCAAACATTTCTGGTATATGAATAACATGATGTTTTTCAATGGCAAAAATCAATGAATATTGTAAATGCACAAACAGTAATTTCTCCGCATTGCAAGGTGCAATTCTGAAATTTTTTGCTTTTTCCTGCTCCTCTTAGCATGATAAAGAAGATTCAAAGAGAGTGAGATGCCAGCTCCTTTCATTCAGTCAGTAGCTTCAAACATTTCTGGTATATGAATAACATGATGTTTTTCAATGGCAAAAATCAATGAATATTGTAAATGCACAAAGAGTAATTTCTCCGCATTGCAAGGTGCAATTCTGAAATTTTTTGCTTTTTCCTGCTCCTCTTAGCATGATAAAGAAGATTCAAAGAGAGTGAGATGCCAGCTCCTTTCATTCAGTCAGTAGCTTCAATCATTTCTGGACGTTTTTCAATGGCAAAAATCAATGAATATTGTAAATGCACAAACAGTAATTTCTCCGCATTGCAAGGTGCAATTCTGAAATTTTTTGCTTTTTCCTGCTCCTCTTAGCATGATAAAGAAGATTCAAAGAGAGTGAGATGCCAGCTCCTTTCATTCAGTCAGTAGCTTCAATCATTTCTGGACGTTTTTCAATGGCAAAAATCAATGAATATTGTAAATGCACAAACAGTAATTTCTCCGCATTGCAAGGTGCAATTCTGAAATTTTTTGCTTTTTCCTGCTCCTCTTAGCATGATAAAGAAGATTCAAAGAGAGTGAGATGCCAGCTCCTTTCATTCAGTCAGTAGCTACAAACATTTCTGGTATATGAATAACATGATGTTTTTCAATGGCAAAAATCAATGAATATTGTAAATGCACAAACAGTAATTTCTCCGCATTGCAAGGTGCAATTCTGAAATTTTTTGCTTTTTCCTGCTCCTCTTAGCATGATAAAGAAGATTCAAAGAGAGTGAGATGCCAGCTCCTTTCATTCAGTCAGTAGCTTCAATCATTTCTGGACGTTTTTCAATGGCAAAAATCAATGAATATTGTAAATGCACAAACAGTAATTTCTCCGCATTGCAAGGTGCAATTCTGAAATTTTTTGCTTTTTCCTGCTCCTCTTAGCATGATAAACAAGATTCAAAGAGAGTGAGATGCCAGCTCCTTTCATTCAGTCAGTAGCTTCAATCATTTCTGGACGTTTTTCAATGGCAAAAATCAATGAATATTGTAAATGCACAAACAGTAATTTCTCCGCATTGCAAGGTGCAATTCTGAAATTTTTTGCTTTTTCCTGCTCCTCTTAGCATGATAAAGAAGATTCAAAGAGAGTGAGATGCCAGCTCCTTTCATTCAGTCAGTAGCTTCAAACATTTCTGGTATATGAATAACATGATGTTTTTCAATGGCAAAAATCAATGAATATTGTAAATGCACAAACAGTAATTTCTCCGCATTGCAAGGTGCAAGTCTGAAATTTTTTGCTTTTTCCTGCTCCTCTTAGCATGATAAAGAAGAATCAAAGAGAGTGAGATGCCAGCTACTTTCATTCAGTCAGTAGCTTCAATCATTTCTGGACGTTTTTCAATAGTAAAAATCAATGAATATTGTAAATGCACAAACAGTAATTTCTCCACATTGCAAGGTGCAATTCTGAAATTTTTTGCTTTTTCCTGCTCCTCTTAGCATGATAAAGAAGATTCAAAGAGAGTGAGATGCCAGCTCCTTTCATTCAGTCAGTAGCTTCAAACATTTCTGGTATATGAATAACATGATGTTTTTCAATGGCAAAAATCAATGAATATTGTAAATGCACAAACAGTAATTTCTCTGCATTGCAAGGTGCAATTCTGAAATTTTTTGCTTTTTCCTGCTCCTCTTAGCATGATAAAGAAGATTCAAAGAGAGTGAGATGCCAGCTACTTTCATTCAGTCAGTAGCTTCAATCATTTCTGGACGTTTTTCAATGGTAAAAATCAATGAATATTGTAAATGCACAAACAGTAATTTCTCCACATTGCAAGGTGCAATTCTGAAATTTTTTGCTTTTTCCTGCTCCTCTTAGCATGATAAAGAAGATTCAAAGAGAGTGAGATGCCAGCTCCTTTCATTCAGTCAGTAGCTTCAAACATTTCTGGTATATGAATAACATGATGTTTTTCAATGGCAAAAATCAATGAATATTGTAAATGCACAAACAGTAATTTCTCCGCATTGCAAGGTGCAATTCTGAAATTTTTTGCTTTTTCCTGCTCCTCTTAGCATGATAAAGAAGATTCAAAGAGAGTGAGATGCCAGCTCCTTTCATTCAGTCAGTAGCTTCAAACATTTCTGGTATATGAATAACATGATGTTTTTCAATGGCAAAAATCAATGAATATTGTAAATGCACAAACAGTAATTTCTCCGCATTGCAAGGTGCAATTCTGAAATTTTTTGCTTTTTCCTGCTCCTCTTAGCATGATAAAGAATATTCAAAGAGAGTGAGATGCCAGCTCCTTTCATTCAGTCAGTAGCTTCAATCATTTCTGGATGTTTTTCAATGGCAAAAATCAATGAATATTGTAAATGCACAAACTGTAATTTCTCCGCATTGCAAGGTGCAATTCTGAAATTTTTGGCTTTTTCCTGCTCCTCTTAGCATGATAAAGAAGATTCAAAGAGAGTGAGATGCCAGCTCCTTTCATTCAGTCAGTAGCTTCAATCATTTCTGGACGTTTTTCAATGGCAAAAATCAATGAATATTGTAAATGCACAAACAGTAATTTCTCCGCATTGCAAGGTGCAATTCTGAAATTTTTTGCTTTTTCCTGCTCCTCTTAGCATGATAAAGAAGATTCAAAGAGAGTGAGATGCCAGCTCCTTTCATTCAGTCAGTAGCTTCAAACATTTCTGGTATATGAATAACATGATGTTTTTCAATGGCAAAAATCAATGAATATTGTAAATGCACAAACAGTAATTTCTCCGCATTGCAAGGTGCAATTCTGAAATTTTTTGCTTTTTCCTGCTCCTCTTAGCATGATAAAGAAGATTCAAAGAGAGTGAGATGCCAGCTCCTTTCATTCAGTCAGTAGCTTCAATCATTTCTGGACGTTTTTCAATGGCAAAAATCAATGAATATTGTAAATGCACAAACAGTAATTTCTCCGCATTGCAAGGTGCAATTCTGAAATTTTTTGCTTTTTCCTGCTCCTCTTAGCATGATAAAGAAGATTCAAAGAGAGTGAGATGCCAGCTCCTTTCATTCAGTCAGTATCTTCAATCATTTCTGGTATATGAATAACATGATGTTTTTCAATGGCAAAAATCAATGAATATTGTAAATGCACAAACAGTAATTTCTCCGCATTGCAAGGTGCAATTCTGAAATTTTTTGCTTTTTCCTGCTCCTCTTAGCATGATAAAGAAGATTCAAAGAGAGTGAGATGCCAGCTCCTTTCATTCAGTCAGTAGCTTCAATCATTTCTGGACGTTTTTCAATGGCAAAAATCAATGAATATTGTAAATGCACAAACAGTAATTTCTCCGCATTGCAAGGTGCAATTCTGAAATTTTTTGCTTTTTCCTGCTCCTCTTAGCATGATAAACAAGATTCAAAGAGAGTGAGATGCCAGCTCCTTTCATTCAGTCAGTAGCTTCAATCATTTCTGGACGTTTTTCAATGGCAAAAATCAATGAATATTGTAAATGCACAAACAGTAATTTCTCCGCATTGCAAGGTGCAATTCTGAAATTTTTTGCTTTTTCCTGCTCCTCTTAGCATGATAAAGAAGATTCAAAGAGAGTGAGATGCCAGCTCCTTTCATTCAGTCAGTAGCTTCAAACATTTCTGGTATATGAATAACATGATGTTTTTCAATGGCAAAAATCAATGAATATTGTAAATGCACAAACAGTAATTTCTCCGCATTGCAAGGTGCAAGTCTGAAATTTTTTGCTTTTTCCTGCTCCTCTTAGCATGATAAAGAAGATTCAAAGAGAGTGAGATGCCAGCTACTTTCATTCAGTCAGTAGCTTCAATCATTTCTGGACGTTTTTCAATAGTAAAAATCAATGAATATTGTAAATGCACAAACAGTAATTTCTCCACATTGCAAGGTGCAATTCTGAAATTTTTTGCTTTTTCCTGCTCCTCTTAGCATGATAAAGAAGATTCAAAGAGAGTGAGATGCCAGCTCCTTTCATTCAGTCAGTAGCTTCAAACATTTCTGGTATATGAATAACATGATGTTTTTCAATGGCAAAAATCAATGAATATTGTAAATGCACAAACAGTAATTTCTCCGCATTGCAAGGTGAAATTCTGAAATTTTTTGCTTTTTCCTGCTCCTCTTAGCATGATAAAGAAGATTCAAAGAGAGTGAGATGCCAGCTCCTTTCATTCAGTCAGTAGCTTCAATCATTTCTGGACGTTTTTCAATGGCAAAAATCAATGAATATTGTAAATGCACAAACAGTAATTTCTCCGCATTGCAAGGTGCAATTCTGAAATTTTTTGCTTTTTCCTGCTCCTCTTAGCATGATAAAGAAGATTCAAAGAGAGTGAGATGCCAGCTCCTTTCATTCAGTCAGTATCTTCAATCATTTCTGGTATATGAATAACATGATGTTTTTCAATGGCAAAAATCAATGAATATTGTAAATGCACAAACAGTAATTTCTCCG
Organism: Phyllobates terribilis; assembly: GCF_046119375.1. Taxonomy (NCBI): domain Eukaryota; kingdom Metazoa; phylum Chordata; class Amphibia; order Anura; family Dendrobatidae; genus Phyllobates; species Phyllobates terribilis. Next base: position 123,019 of record NW_027364393.1, read on the forward strand.
CATTGCAAGGTGCAATTCTGAAATTTTTTGCTTTTTCCTGCTCCTCTTAGCATGATAAAGAAGATTCAAAGAGAGTGAGATGCCAGCTCCTTTCATTCAGTCAGTAGCTTCAATCATTTCTGGACGTTTTTCAATGGCAAAAATCAATGAATATTGTAAATGCACAAACAGTAATTTTTCCGCATTGCAAGGTGCAATTCTGAAATTTTTTGCTTTTTCCTGCTCCTCTTAGCATGATAAACAAGATTCAAAGAGAGTGAGATGCCAGCTCCTTTCATTCAGTCAGTAGCTTCAATCATTTCTGGACGTTTTTCAATGGCAAAAATCAATGAATATTGTAAATGCACAAACAGTAATTTCTCCGCATTGCAAGGTGCAATTCTGAAATTTTTTGCTTTTTCCTGCTCCTCTTAGCATGATAAAGAAGATTCAAAGAGAGTGAGATGCCAGCTCCTTTCATTCAGTCAGTAGCTTCAAACATTTCTGGTATATGAATAACATGATGTTTTTCAATGGCAAAAATCAATGAATATTGTAAATGCACAAACAGTAATTTCTCCGCATTGCAAGGTGCAAGTCTGAAATTTTTTGCTTTTTCCTGCTCCTCTTAGCATGATAAAGAAGATTCAAAGAGAGTGAGATGCCAGCTACTTTCATTCAGTCAGTAGCTTCAATCATTTCTGGACGTTTTTCAATAGTAAAAATCAATGAATATTGTAAATGCACAAACAGTAATTTCTCCACATTGCAAGGTGCAATTCTGAAATTTTTTGCTTTTTCCTGCTCCTCTTAGCATGATAAAGAAGATTCAAAGAGAGTGAGATGCCAGCTCCTTTCATTCAGTCAGTAGCTTCAAACATTTCTGGTATATGAATAACATGATGTTTTTCAATGGCAAAAATCAATGAATATTGTAAATGCACAAACAGTAATTTCTCTGCATTGCAAGGTGCAATTCTGAAATTTTTTGCTTTTTCCTGCTCCTCTTAGCATGATAAAGAAGATTCAAAGAGAGTGAGATGCCAGCTACTTTCATTCAGTCAGTAGCTTCAATCATTTCTGGACGTTTTTCAATGGTAAAAATCAATGAATATTGTAAATGCACAAACAGTAATTTCTCCACATTGCAAGGTGCAATTCTGAAATTTTTTGCTTTTTCCTGCTCCTCTTAGCATGATAAAGAAGATTCAAAGAGAGTGAGATGCCAGCTCCTTTCATTCAGTCAGTAGCTTCAAACATTTCTGGTATATGAATAACATGATGTTTTTCAATGGCAAAAATCAATGAATATTGTAAATGCACAAACAGTAATTTCTCCGCATTGCAAGGTGCAATTCTGAAATTTTTTGCTTTTTCCTGCTCCTCTTAGCATGATAAAGAAGATTCAAAGAGAGTGAGACGCCAGCTCCTTTCATTCAGTCAGTAGCTTCAAACATTTCTGGTATATGAATAACATGATGTTTTTCAATGGCAAAAATCAATGAATATTGTAAATGCACAAACAGTAATTTCTCCGCATTGCAAGGTGCAATTCTGAAATTTTTTGCTTTTTCCTGCTCCTCTTAGCATGATAAAGAATATTCAAAGAGAGTGAGATGCCAGCTCCTTTCATTCAGTCAGTAGCTTCAATCATTTCTGGATGTTTTTCAATGGCAAAAATCAATGAATATTGTAAATGCACAAACTGTAATTTCTCCGCATTGCAAGGTGCAATTCTGAAATTTTTGGCTTTTTCCTGCTCCTCTTAGCATGATAAAGAAGATTCAAAGAGAGTGAGATGCCAGCTCCTTTCATTCAGTCAGTAGCTTCAATCATTTCTGGACGTTTTTCAATGGCAAAAATCAATGAATATTGTAAATGCACAAACAGTAATTTCTCCGCATTGCAAGGTGCAATTCTGAAATTTTTTGCTTTTTCCTGCTCCTCTTAGCATGATAAAGAAGATTCAAAGAGAGTGAGATGCCAGCTCCTTTCATTCAGTCAGTACCTTCAATCATTTCTGGATGTTTTTCAATGGCAAACATCAATGAATATTGTAAATGCACAAACAGTAATTTCTCCGCATTGCAAGGTGCAATTCTGAAATTTTTTGCTTTTTCCCGCTCCTCTTAGCATGATAAAGAAGATTCAAAGAGAGTGAGGTGCCAGCTCCTTTCATTCAGTCAGTAGCTTCAAACATTTCTGGTATATGAATAACATGTTTTTCAATGGCAAAAATCATTGAATATTGTAAATGCACAAAGAGTAATTTCTCCGCATTGCAAGGTGCAATTCTGAAATTTTTTGATTTTTCCTGCTCCTCTTAGCATGATAAAGAAGATTCAAAGAGAGTGAGATGCCAGCTCCTTTCATTCAGTCAGTAGCTTCAATCATTTCTGGACGTTTTTCAATGGCAAAAATCAATGAATATTGTAAATGCACAAACAGTAATTTCTCCGCATTGCAAGGTGCAATTCTGAAATTTTTTGCTTTTTCCTGCTCCTCTTAGCATGATAAAGAAGATTCAAAGAGAGTGAGATGCCAGCTCCTTTCATTCAGTCAGTAGCTTCAATCATTTCTGGACGTTTTTCAATGGCAAAAATCAATGAATATTGTAAATGCACAAACAGTAATTTCTCCGCATTGCAAGGTGCAATTCTGAAATTTTTTGCTTTTTCCTGCTCCTCTTAGCATGATAAAGAAGATTCAAAGAGAGTGAGATGCCAGCTCCTTTCATTCAGTCAGTAGCTTCAAACATTTCTGGTATATGAATAACATGATGTTTTTCAATGGCAAAAATCAATGAATATTGTAAATGCACAAACAGTAATTTCTCCGCATTGCAAGGTGCAAGTCTGAAATTTTTTGCTTTTTCCTGCTCCTCTTAGCATGATAAAGAAGATTCAAAGAGAGTGAGATGCCAGCTACTTTCATTCAGTCAGTAGCTTCAATCATTTCTGGACGTTTTTCAATGGTAAAAATCAATGAATATTGTAAATGCACAAACAGTAATTTCTCCACATTGCAAGGTGCAATTCTGAAATTTTTTGCTTTTTCCTGCTCCTCTTAGCATGATAAAGAAGATTCAAAGAGAGTGAGATGCCAGCTCCTTTCATTCAGTCAGTAGCTTCAAACATTTCTGGTATATGAATAACATGATGTTTTTCAATGGCAAAAATCAATGAATATTGTAAATGCACAAACAGTAATTTCTCCGCATTGCAAGGTGCAATTCTGAAATTTTTTGCTTTTTCCTGCTCCTCTTAGCATGATAAAGAAGATTCAAAGAGAGTGAGATGCCAGCTCCTTTCATTCAGTCAGTAGCTTCAAACATTTCTGGTATATGAATAACATGATGTTTTTCAATGGCAAAAATCAATGAATATTGTAAATGCACAAAGAGTAATTTCTCCGCATTGCAAGGTGCAATTCTGAAATTTTTTGCTTTTTCCTGCTCCTCTTAGCATGATAAAGAAGATTCAAAGAGAGTGAGATGCCAGCTCCTTTCATTCAGTCAGTAGCTTCAATCATTTCTGGACGTTTTTCAATGGCAAAAATCAATGAATATTGTAAATGCACAAACAGTAATTTCTCCGCATTGCAAGGTGCAATTCTGAAATTTTTTGCTTTTTCCTGCTCCTCTTAGCATGATAAAGAAGATTCAAAGAGAGTGAGATGCCAGCTCCTTTCATTCAGTCAGTAGCTTCAATCATTTCTGGACGTTTTTCAATGGCAAAAATCAATGAATATTGTAAATGCACAAACAGTAATTTCTCCGCATTGCAAGGTGCAATTCTGAAATTTTTTGCTTTTTCCTGCTCCTCTTAGCATGATAAAGAAGATTCAAAGAGAGTGAGATGCCAGCTCCTTTCATTCAGTCAGTAGCTACAAACATTTCTGGTATATGAATAACATGATGTTTTTCAATGGCAAAAATCAATGAATATTGTAAATGCACAAACAGTAATTTCTCCGCATTGCAAGGTGCAATTCTGAAATTTTTTGCTTTTTCCTGCTCCTCTTAGCATGATAAAGAAGATTCAAAGAGAGTGAGATGCCAGCTCCTTTCATTCAGTCAGTAGCTTCAAACATTTCTGGACGTTTTTCAATGGCAAAAATCAATGAATATTGTAAATGCACAAACAGTAATTTCTCCGCATTGCAAGGTGCAATTCTGAAATTTTTTGCTTTTTCCTGCTCCTCTTAGCATGATAAAGAAGATTCAAAGAGAGTGAGATGCCAGCTCCTTTCATTCAGTCAGTAGCTTCAAACATTTCTGGTATATGAATAACATGATGTTTTTCAATGGCAAAAATCAATGAATATTGTAAATGCACAAACAGTAATTTCTCCGCATTGCAAGGTGCAATTCTGAAATTTTTTGCTTTTTCCTGCTCCTCTTAGCATGATAAAGAAGATTCAAAGAGAGTGAGATGCCAGCTCCTTTCATTCAGTCAGTAGCTTCAATCATTTCTGGACGTTTTTCAATGGCAAAAATCAATGAATATTGTAAATGCACAAACAGTAATTTCTCCGCATTGCAAGGTGCAATTCTGAAATTTTTTGCTTTTTCCTGCTCCTCTTAGCATGATAAAGAAGATTCAAAGAGAGTGAGATGCCAGCTCCTTTCATTCAGTCAGTAGCTTCAATCATTTCTGGTATATGAATAACATGATGTTTTTCAATGGCAAAAATCAATGAATATTGTAAATGCACAAACAGTAATTTCTCCGCATTGCAAGGTGCAATTCTGAAATTTTTTGCTTTTTCCTGCTCCTCTTAGCATGATAAAGAAGATTCAAAGAGAGTGAGATGCCAGCTCCTTTCATTCAGTCAGTAGCTTCAAACATTTCTGGTATATGAATAACATGATGTTTTTCAATGGCAAAAATCAATGAATATTGTAAATGCACAAAGAGTAATTTCTCCGCATTGCAAGGTGCAATTCTGAAATTTTTTGCTTTTTCCTGCTCCTCTTAGCATGATAAAGAAGATTCAAAGAGAGTGAGATGCCAGCTCCTTTCATTCAGTCAGTAGCTTCAATCATTTCTGGACGTTTTTCAATGGCAAAAATCAATGAATATTGTAAATGCACAAACAGTAATTTCTCCGCATTGCAAGGTGCAATTCTGAAATTTTTTGCTTTTTCCTGCTCCTCTTAGCATGATAAAGAAGATTCAAAGAGAGTGAGATGTCAGCTCCTTTCATTCAGTCAGTAGCTTCAAACATTTCTGGTATATGAATAACATGATGTTTTTCAATGGCAAAAATCAATGAATTTTGTAAATGCACAAACAGTAATTTCTCCGCATTGCAAGGTGCAATTCTGAAATTTTTTGCTTTTTCCTGCTCCTCTTAGCATGATAAAGAAGATTCAAAGAGAGTGAGATGCCAGTTCCTTTCATTCAGTCAGTAGCTTCAATCATTTCTGGACGTTTTTCAATGGCAAAAATCAATGAATATTGTAAATGCACAAACAGTAATTTCTCCGCATTGCAAGGTGCAATTCTGAAATTTTTTGCTTTTTCCTGCTCCTCTTAGCATGATAAAGAAGATTCAAAGAGAGTGAGATGCCAGCTCCTTTCATTCAGTCAGTAGCTTCAATCATTTCTGGTATATGAATAACATGATGTTTTTCAATGGCAAAAATCAATGAATATTGTAAATGCACAAACAGTGATTTCTCCGCATTGCAAGGTGCAATTCTGAATTTTTTTGCTTTTTCCTGCTCCTCTTAGCATGATAAAGAAGATTCAAAGAGAGTGAGATGCCAGCTCCTTTCATTCAGTCAGTAGCTTCAATCATTTCTGGACGTTTTTCAATGGCAAAAATCAATGAATATTGTAAATGCACAAACAGTAATTTCTCCGCATTGCAAGGTGCAATTCTGAAATTTTTTGCTTTTTCCTGCTCCTCTTAGCATGATAAACAAGATTCAAAGAGAGTGAGATGCCAGCTCCTTTCATTCAGTCAGTAGCTTCAATCATTTCTGGACGTTTTTCAATGGCAAAAATCAATGAATATTGTAAATGCACAAACAGTAATTTCTCCGCATTGCAAGGTGCAATTCTGAAATTTTTTGCTTTTTCCTGCTCCTCTTAGCATGATAAAGAAGATTCAAAGAGAGTGAGATGCCAGCTCCTTTCATTCAGTCAGTAGCTTCAAACATTTCTGGTATATGAATAACATGATGTTTTTCAATGGCAAAAATCAATGAATATTGTAAATGCACAAACAGTAATTTCTCCGCATTGCAAGGTGCAAGTCTGAAATTTTTTGCTTTTTCCTGCTCCTCTTAGCATGATAAAGAAGATTCAAAGAGAGTGAGATGCCAGCTACTTTCATTCAGTCAGTAGCTTCAATCATTTCTGGACGTTTTTCAATGGTAAAAATCAATGAATATTGTAATTGCACAAACAGTAATTTCTCCACATTGCAAGGTGCAATTCTGAAATTTTTTGCTTTTTCCTGCTCCTCTTAGCATGATAAAGAAGATTCAAAGAGAGTGAGATGCCAGCTCCTTTCATTCAGTCAGTAGCTTCAATCATTTCTGGTATATGAATAACATGATGTTTTTCAATGGCAAAAATCAATGAATATTGTAAATGCACAAACAGTAATTTCTCCGCATTGCAAGGTGCAATTCTGAAATTTTTTGCTTTTTCCTGCTCCTCTTAGCATGATAAAGAAGATTCAAAGAGAGTGAGATGCCAGCTCCTTTCATTCAGTCAGTAGCTTCAATCATTTCTGGACGTTTTTCAATGGCAAAAATCAATGAATATTGTAAATGCACAAACAGTAATTTCTCCGCATTGCAAGGTGCAATTCTGAAATTTTTTGCTTTTTCCTGCTCCTCTTAGCATGATAAAGAAGATTCAAAGAGAGTGAGATGTCAGCTCCTTTCATTCAGTCAGTAGCTTCAAACATTTCTGGTATATGAATAACATGATGTTTTTCAATGGCAAAAATCAATGAATTTTGTAAATGCACAAACAGTAATTTCTCCGCATTGCAAGGTGCAATTCTGAAATTTTTTGCTTTTTCCTGCTCCTCTTAGCATGATAAAGAAGATTCAAAGAGAGTGAGATGCCAGTTCCTTTCATTCAGTCAGTAGCTTCAATCATTTCTGGACGTTTTTCAATGGCAAAAATCAATGAATATTGTAAATGCACAAACAGTAATTTCTCCGCATTGCAAGGTGCAATTCTGAAATTTTTTGCTTTTTCCTGCTCCTCTTAGCATGATAAAGAAGATTCAAAGAGAGTGAGATGCCAGCTCCTTTCATTCAGTCAGTAGCTTCAATCATTTCTGGTATATGAATAACATGATGTTTTTCAATGGCAAAAATCAATGAATATTGTAAATGCACAAACAGTAATTTCTCCGCATTGCAAGGTGCAATTCTGAAATTTTTTGCTTTTTCCTGCTCCTCTTAGCATGATAAAGAAGATTCAAAGAGAGTGAGATGCCAGTTCCTTTCATTCAGTCAGTAGCTTCAATCATTTCTGGACGTTTTTCAATGGCAAAAATCAATGAATATTGTAAATGCACAAACAGTAATTTCTCCGCATTGCAAGGTGCAATTCTGAAATTTTTTGCTTTTTCCTGCTCCTCTTAGCATGATAAAGAAGATTCAAAGAGAGTGAGATGCCAGCTCCTTTCATTCAGTCAGTAGCTTCAATCATTTCTGGTATATGAATAACATGATGTTTTTCAATGGCAAAAATCAATGAATATTGTAAATGCACAAACAGTAATTTCTCCGCATTGCAAGGTGCAATTCTGAAATTTTTTGCTTTTTCCTGCTCCTCTTAGCATGATAAAGAAGATTCAAAGAGAGTGAGATGCCAGCTCCTTTCATTCAGTCAGTAGCTTCAATCATTTCTGGACGTTTTTCAATGGCAAAAATCAATGAATATTGTAAATGCACAAACAGTAATTTCTCCGCATTGCAAGGTGCAATTCTGAAATTTTTTGCTTTTTCCTGCTCCTCTTAGCATGATAAACAAGATTCAAAGAGAGTGAGATGCCAGCTCCTTTCATTCAGTCAGTAGCTTCAATCATTTCTGGACGTTTTTCAATGGCAAAAATCAATGAATATTGTAAATGCACAAACAGTAATTTCTCCGCATTGCAAGGTGCAATTCTGAAATTTTTTGCTTTTTCCTGCTCCTCTTAGCATGATAAAGAAGATTCAAAGAGAGTGAGATGCCAGCTCCTTTCATTCAGTCAGTAGCTTCAAACATTTCTGGTATATGAATAACATGATGTTTTTCAATGGCAAAAATCAATGAATATTGTAAATGCACAAACAGTAATTTCTCCGCATTGCAAGGTGCAAGTCTGAAATTTTTTGCTTTTTCCTGCTCCTCTTAGCATGATAAAGAAGATTCAAAGAGAGTGAGATGCCAGCTACTTTCATTCAGTCAGTAGCTTCAATCATTTCTGGACGTTTTTCAATGGTAAAAATCAATGAATATTGTAAATGCACAAACAGTAATTTCTCCACATTGCAAGGTGCAATTCTGAAATTTTTTGCTTTTTCCTGCTCCTCTTAGCATGATAAAGAAGATTCAAAGAGAGTGAGATGCCAGCTCCTTTCATTCAGTCAGTAGCTTCAAACATTTCTGGTATATGAATAACATGATGTTTTTCAATGGCAAAAATCAATGAATATTGTAAATGCACAAACAGTAATTTCTCTGCATTGCAAGGTGCAATTCTGAAATTTTTTGCTTTTTCCTGCTCCTCTTAGCATGATAAAGAAGATTCAAAGAGAGTGAGATGCCAGCTACTTTCATTCAGTCAGTAGCTTCAATCATTTCTGGACGTTTTTCAATGGCAAAAATCAATGAATATTGTAAATGCACAAACAGTAATTTCTCCGCATTGCAAGGTGCAATTCTGAAATTTTTTGCTTTTTCCTGCTCCTCTTAGCATGATAAACAAGATTCAAAGAGAGTGAGATGCCAGCTCCTTTCATTCAGTCAGTAGCTTCAATCATTTCTGGACGTTTTTCAATGGCAAAAATCAATGAATATTGTAAATGCACAAACAGTAATTTCTCCGCATTGCAAGGTGCAATTCTGAAATTTTTTGCTTTTTCCTGCTCCTCTTAGCATGATAAAGAAGATTCAAAGAGAGTGAGATGCCAGCTCCTTTCATTCAGTCAGTAGCTTCAAACATTTCTGGTATATGAATAACATGATGTTTTTCAATGGCAAAAATCAATGAATATTGTAAATGCACAAACAGTAATTTCTCCGCATTGCAAGGTGCAAGTCTGAAATTTTTTGCTTTTTCCTGCTCCTCTTAGCATGATAAAGAAGATTCAAAGAGAGTGAGATGCCAGCTACTTTCATTCAGTCAGTAGCTTCAATCATTTCTGGACGTTTTTCAATGGTAAAAATCAATGAATATTGTAATTGCACAAACAGTAATTTCTCCACATTGCAAGGTGCAATTCTGAAATTTTTTGCTTTTTCCTGCTCCTCTTAGCATGATAAAGAAGATTCAAAGAGAGTGAGATGCCAGCTCCTTTCATTCAGTCAGTAGCTTCAATCATTTCTGGTATATGAATAACATGATGTTTTTCAATGGCAAAAATCAATGAATATTGTAAATGCACAAACAGTAATTTCTCCGCATTGCAAGGTGCAATTCTGAAATTTTTTGCTTTTTCCTGCTCCTCTTAGCATGATAAAGAAGATTCAAAGAGAGTGAGATGCCAGCTCCTTTCATTCAGTCAGTAGCTTCAATCATTTCTGGACGTTTTTCAATGGCAAAAATCAATGAATATTGTAAATGCACAAAGAGTAATTTCTCCGCATTGCAAGGTGCAATTCTGAAATTTTTTGCTTTTTCCTGCTCCTCTTAGCATGATAAAGAAGATTCAAAGAGAGTGAGATGTCAGCTCCTTTCATTCAGTCAGTAGCTTCAAACATTTCTGGTATATGAATAACATGATGTTTTTCAATGGCAAAAATCAATGAATTTTGTAAATGCACAAACAGTAATTTCTCCGCATTGCAAGGTGCAATTCTGAAATTTTTTGCTTTTTCCTGCTCCTCTTAGCATGATAAAGAAGATTCAAAGAGAGTGAGATGCCAGTTCCTTTCATTCAGTCAGTAGCTTCAATCATTTCTGGACGTTTTTCAATGGCAAAAATCAATGAATATTGTAAATGCACAAACAGTAATTTCTCCGCATTGCAAGGTGCAATTCTGAAATTTTTTGCTTTTTCCTGCTCCTCTTAGCATGATAAAGAAGATTCAAAGAGAGTGAGATGCCAGCTCCTTTCATTCAGTCAGTAGCTTCAATCATTTCTGGTATATGAATAACATGATGTTTTTCAATGGCAAAAATCAATGAATATTGTAAATGCACAAACAGTAATTTCTCCGCATTGCAAGGTGCAATTCTGAAATTTTTTGCTTTTTCCTGCTCCTCTTAGCATGATAAAGAAGATTCAAAGAGAGTGAGATGCCAGTTCCTTTCATTCAGTCAGTAGCTTCAATCATTTCTGGACGTTTTTCAATGGCAAAAATCAATGAATATTGTAAATGCACAAACAGTAATTTCTCCGCATTGCAAGGTGCAATTCTGAAATTTTTTGCTTTTTCCTGCTCCTCTTAGCATGATAAAGAAGATTCAAAGAGAGTGAGATGCCAGCTCCTTTCATTCAGTCAGTAGCTTCAATCATTTCTGGTATATGAATAACATGATGTTTTTCAATGGCAAAAATCAATGAATATTGTAAATGCACAAACAGTAATTTCTCCGCATTGCAAGGTGCAATTCTGAAATTTTTTGCTTTTTCCTGCTCCTCTTAGCATGATAAAGAAGATTCAAAGAGAGTGAGATGCCAGCTCCTTTCATTCAGTCAGTAGCTTCAATCATTTCTGGACGTTTTTCAATGGCAAAAATCAATGAATATTGTAAATGCACAAACAGTAATTTCTCCGCATTGCAAGGTGCAATTCTGAAATTTTTTGCTTTTTCCTGCTCCTCTTAGCATGATAAACAAGATTCAAAGAGAGTGAGATGCCAGCTCCTTTCATTCAGTCAGTAGCTTCAATCATTTCTGGACGTTTTTCAATGGCAAAAATCAATGAATATTGTAAATGCACAAACAGTAATTTCTCCGCATTGCAAGGTGCAATTCTGAAATTTTTTGCTTTTTCCTGCTCCTCTTAGCATGATAAAGAAGATTCAAAGAGAGTGAGATGCCAGCTCCTTTCATTCAGTCAGTAGCTTCAAACATTTCTGGTATATGAATAACATGATGTTTTTCAATGGCAAAAATCAATGAATATTGTAAATGCACAAACAGTAATTTCTCCGCATTGCAAGGTGCAAGTCTGAAATTTTTTGCTTTTTCCTGCTCCTCTTAGCATGATAAAGAAGATTCAAAGAGAGTGAGATGCCAGCTACTTTCATTCAGTCAGTAGCTTCAATCATTTCTGGACGTTTTTCAATGGTAAAAATTAATGAATATTGTAAATGCACAAACAGTAATTTCTCCACATTGCAAGGTGCAATTCTGAAATTTTTTGCTTTTTCCTGCTCCTCTTAGCATGATAAAGAAGATTCAAAGAGAGTGAGATGCCAGCTCCTTTCATTCAGTCAGTAGCTTCAAACATTTCTGGTATATGAATAACATGATGTTTTTCAATGGCAAAAATCAATAAATATTGTAAATGCACAAACAGTAATTTCTCTGCATTGCAAGGTGCAATTCTGAAATTTTTTGCTTTTTCCTGCTCCTCTTAGCATGATAAAGAAGATTCAAAGAGAGTGAGATGCCAGCTACTTTCATTCAGTCAGTAGCTTCAATCATTTCTGGACGTTTTTCAATGGTAAAAATCAATGAATATTGTAAATGCACAAACAGTAATTTCTCCACATTGCAAGGTGCAATTCTGAAATTTTTTGCTTTTTCCTGCTCCTCTTAGCATGATAAAGAAGATTCAAAGAGAGTGAGATGCCAGCTCCTTTCATTCAGTCAGAAGCTTCAAACATTTCTGGTATATGAATAACATGATGTTTTTCAATGGCAAAAATCAATGAATATTGTAAATGCACAAACAGTAATTTCTCCGCATTGCAAGGTGCAATTCTGAAATTTTTTGCTTTTTCCTGCTCCTCTTAGCATGATAAAGAAGATTCAAAGAGAGTGAGATGCCAGCTCCTTTCATTCAGTCAGTAGCTTCAAACATTTCTGGTATATGAATAACATGATGTTTTTCAATGGCAAAAATCAATGAATATTGTAAATGCACAAACAGTAATTTCTCCGCATTGCAAGGTGCAATTCTGAAATTTTTTGCTTTTTCCTGCTCCTCTTAGCATGATAACGAATATTCAAAGAGAGTGAGATGCCAGCTCCTTTCATTCAGTCAGTAGCTTCAATCATTTCTGGATGTTTTTCAATGGCAAAAATCAATGAATATTGTAAATGCACAAACTGTAATTTCTCCGCATTGCAAGGTGCAATTCTGAAATTTTTGGCTCTTTCCTGCTCCTCTTAGCATGATAAAGAAGATTCAAAGAGAGTGAGATGCCAGCTCCTTTCATTCAGTCAGTAGCTTCAATCATTTCTGGACGTTTTTCAATGGCAAAAATCAATGAATATTGTAAATGCACAAACAGTAATTTCTCCGCATTGCAAGGTGCAATTCTGAAATTTTTTGCTTTTTCCTGCTCCTCTTAGCATGATAAAGAAGATTCAAAGAGAGTGAGATGCCAGCTCCTTTCATTCAGTCAGTAGCTTCAATCATTTCTGGACGTTTTTCAATGGCAAAAATCAATGAATATTGTAAATGCACAAACAGTAATTTCTCCGCATTGCAAGGTGCAATTCTGAAATTTTTTGCTTTTTCCTGCTCCTCTTAGCATGATAAAGAAGATTCAAAGAGAGTGAGATGCCAGCTCCTTTCATTCAGTCAGTAGCTTCAATCATTTCTGGACGTTTTTCAATGGCAAAAATCAATGAATATTGTAAATGCACAAACAGTAATTTCTCCGCATTGCAAGGTGCAATTCTGAAATTTTTTGCTTTTTCCTGCTCCTCTTAGCATGATAAAGAAGATTCAAAGAGAGTGAGATGCCAGCTCCTTTCATTCAGTCAGTAGCTACAAACATTTCTGGTATATGAATAACATGATGTTTTTCAATGGCAAAAATCAATGAATATTGTAAATGCACAAACAGTAATTTCTCCGCATTGCAAGGTGCAATTCTGAAATTTTTTGCTTTTTCCTGCTCCTCTTAGCATGATAAAGAAGATTCAAAGAGAGTGAGATGCCAGCTCCTTTCATTCAGTCAGTAGCTTCAATCATTTCTGGACGTTTTTCAATGGCAAAAATCAATGAATATTGTAAATGCACAAACAGTAATTTCTCCGCATTGCAAGGTGCAATTCTGAAATTTTTTGCTTTTTCCTGCTCCTCTTAGCATGATAAAGAAGATTCAAAGAGAGTGAGATGCCAGCTCCTTTCATTCAGTCAGTAGCTTCAATCATTTCTGGACGTTTTTCAATGGCAAAAATCAATGAATATTGTAAATGCACAAACAGTAATTTCTCCGCATTGCAAGGTGCAATTCTGAAATTTTTTGCTTTTTCCTGCTCCTCTTAGCATGACAAAGAAGATTCAAAGAGAGTAAGATGCCAGCTCCTTTCATTCAGTCAGTAGCTTCAATCATTTCTGGTATATGAATAACATGATGTTTTTCAATGGCAAAAATCAATGAATATTGTAAATGCACAAACAGTAATTTCTCCGCATTGCAAGGTGCAATTCTGAAATTTTTTGCTTTTTCCTGCTCCTCTTAGCATGATAAAGAAGATTCAAAGAGAGTGAGATGCCAGCTCCTTTCATTCAGTCAGTAGCTTCAATCATTTCTGGACGTTTTTCAATGGCAAAAATCAATGAATATTGTAAATGCACAAACAGTAATTTCTCCGCATTGCAAGGTGCAATTCTGAAATTTTTTGCTTTTTCCTGCTCCTCTTAGCATGATAAAGAAGATTCAAAGAGAGTGAGATGCCAGCTCCTTTCATTCAGTCAGTAGCTTCAATCATTTCTGGACGTTTTTCAATGGCAAAAATCAATGAATATTGTAAATGCACAAACAGTAATTTCTCCGCATTGCAAGGTGCAATTCTGAAATTTTTTGCTTTTTCCTGCTCCTCTTAGCATGATAAAGAAGATTCAAAGAGAGTGAGATGCCAGCTCCTTTCATTCAGTCAGTAGCTTCAAACATTTCTGGTATATGAATAATATGATGTTTTTCAATGGCAAAAATCAATGAATATTGTAAAAGCACAAACAGTAATTTCTCCGCATTGCAAGGTGCAATTCTGAAATTTTTTGCTTTTTCCTGCTCCTCTTAGCATGATAAAGAAGATTCAAAGAGAGTGAGATGCCAGCTCCTTTCATTCAGTCAGTAGCTTCAATCATTTCTGGACGTTTTTCAATGGCAAAAATCAATGAATATTGTAAATGCACAAACAGTAATTTCTCCGCATTGCAAGGTGCAATTCTGAAATTTTTTGCTTTTTCCTGCTCCTCTTAGCATGATAAAGAAGATTCAAAGAGAGTGAGATGCCAGCTCCTTTCATTCAGTCAGTAGCTTCAATCATTTCTGGTATATGAATAACATGATGTTTTTCAATGGCAAAAATCAATGAATATTGTAAATGCACAAACAGTAATTTCTCCGCATTGCAAGTTGCAATTCTGAAATTTTTTGCTTTTTCCTGCTCCTCTTAGCATGATAAAGAAGATTCAAAGAGAGTGAGATGCCAGCTCCTTTCATTCAGTCAGTAGCTTCAATCATTTCTGGACGTTTTTCAATGGCAAAAATCAATGAATATTGTAAATGCACAAACAGTAATTTCTCCGCATTGCAAGGTGCAATTCTGAAATTTTTTGCTTTTTCCTGCTCCTCTTAGCATGATAAAGAAGATTCAAAGAGAGTGAGATGCCAGCTCCTTTCATTCAGTCAGTAGCTTCAATCATTTCTGGACGTTTTTCAATGGCAAAAATCAATGAATATTGTAAATGCACAAACAGTAATTTCTCCGCATTGCAAGGTGCAATTCTGAAATTTTTTGCTTTTTCCTGCTCCTCTTAGCATGATAAAGAAGATTCAAAGAGAGTGAGATGTCAGCTCCTTTCATTCAGTCAGTAGCTTCAAACATTTCTGGTATATGAATAACATGATGTTTTTCAATGGCAAAAATCAATGAATTTTGTAAATGCACAAACAGTAATTTCTCCGCATTGCAAGGTGCAATTCTGAAATATTTTGCTTTTTCCTGCTCCTCTTAGCATGATAAAGAAGATTCAAAGAGAGTGAGATGCCAGTTCCTTTCATTCAGTCAGTAGCTTCAATCATTTCTGGACGTTTTTCAATGGCAAAAATCAATGAATATTGTAAATGCACAAACAGTAATTTCTCCGCATTGCAAGGTGCAATTCTGAAATTTTTTGCTTTTTCCTGCTCCTCTTAGCATGATAAAGAAGATTCAAAGAGAGTGAGATGCCAGCTCCTTTCATTCAGTCAGTAGCTTCAATCATTTCTGGTATATGAATAACATGATGTTTTTCAATGGCAAAAATCAATGAATATTGTAAATGCACAAACAGTAATTTCTCCGCATTGCAAGGTGCAATTCTGAATTTTTTTGCTTTTTCCTGCTCCTCTTAGCATGATAAAGAAGATTCAAAGAGAGTGAGATGCCAGCTCCTTTCATTCAGTCAGTAGCTTCAATCATTTCTGGACATTTTTCAATGGCAAAAATCAATGAATATTGTAAATGCACAAACAGTAATTTCTCCGCATTGCAAGGTGCAATTCTGAAATTTTTTGCTTTTTCCTGCTCCTCTTAGCATGATAAACAAGATTCAAAGAGAGTGAGATGCCAGCTCCTTTCATTCAGTCAGTAGCTTCAATCATTTCTGGACGTTTTTCAATGGCAAAAATCAATGAATATTGTAAATGCACAAACAGTAATTTCTCCGCATTGCAAGGTGCAATTCTGAAATTTTTTGCTTTTTCCTGCTCCTCTTAGCATGATAAAGAAGATTCAAAGAGAGTGAGATGTCAGCTCCTTTCATTCAGTCAGTAGCTTCAAACATTTCTGGTATATGAATAACATGATGTTTTTCAATGGCAAAAATCAATGAATTTTGTAAATGCACAAACAGTAATTTCTCCGCATTGCAAGGTGCAATTCTGAAATTTTTTGCTTTTTCCTGCTCCTCTTAGCATGATAAAGAAGATTCAAAGAGAGTGAGATGCCAGTTCCTTTCATTCAGTCAGTAGCTTCAATCATTTCTGGACGTTTTTCAATGGCAAAAATCAATGAATATTGTAAATGCACAAACAGTAATTTCTCCGCATTGCAAGGTGCAATTCTGAAATTTTTTGCTTTTTCCTGCTCCTCTTAGCATGATAAAGAAGATTCAAAGAGAGTGAGATGCCAGCTCCTTTCATTCAGTCAGTAGCTTCAATCATTTCTGGTATATGAATAACATGATGTTTTTCAATGGCAAAAATCAATGAATATTGTAAATGCACAAACAGTAATTTCTCCGCATTGCAAGGTGCAATTCTGAATTTTTTTGCTTTTTCCTGCTCCTCTTAGCATGATAAAGAAGATTCAAAGAGAGTGAGATGCCAGCTCCTTTCATTCAGTCAGTAGCTTCAATCATTTCTGGACGTTTTTCAATGGCAAAAATCAATGAATATTGTAAATGCACAAACAGTAATTTCTCCGCATTGCAAGGTGCAATTCTGAAATTTTTTGCTTTTTCCTGCTCCTCTTAGCATGATAAACAAGATTCAAAGAGAGTGAGATGCCAGCTCCTTTCATTCAGTCAGTAGCTTCAATCATTTCTGGACGTTTTTCAATGGCAAAAATCAATGAATATTGTAAATGCACAAACAGTAATTTCTCCGCATTGCAAGGTGCAATTCTGAAATTTTTTGCTTTTTCCTGCTCCTCTTAGCATGATAAAGAAGATTCAAAGAGAGTGAGATGCCAGCTCCTTTCATTCAGTCAGTAGCTTCAAACATTTCTGGTATATGAATAACATGATGTTTTTCAATGGCAAAAATCAATGAATATTGTAAATGCACAAACAGTAATTTCTCCGCATTGCAAGGTGCAAGTCTGAAATTTTTTGCTTTTTCCTGCTCCTCTTAGCATGATAAAGAAGATTCAAAGAGAGTGAGATGCCAGCTACTTTCATTCAGTCAGTAGCTTCAATCATTTCTGGACGTTTTTCAATGGTAAAAATCAATGAATATTGTAAATGCACAAACAGTAATTTCTCCACATTGCAAGGTGCAATTCTGAAATTTTTTGCTTTTTCCTGCTCCTCTTAGCATGATAAAGAAGATTCAAAGAGAGTGAGATGCCAGCTCCTTTCATTCAGTCAGTAGCTTCAATCATTTCTGGTATATGAATAACATGATGTTTTTCAATGGCAAAAATCAATGAATATTGTAAATGCACAAACAGTAATTTCTCCTCATTGCAAGGTGCAATTCTGAAATTTTTTGCTTTTTCCTGCTCCTCTTAGCATGATAAAGAAGATTCAAAGAGAGTGAGATGCCAGCTCCTTTCATTCAGTCAGTAGCTTCAATCATTTCTGGACGTTTTTCAATGGCAAAAATCAATGAATATTGTAAATGCACAAACAGTAATTTCTCCGCATTGCAAGGTGCAATTCTGAAATTTTTTGCTTTTTCCTGCTCCTCTTAGCATGATAAAGAAGATTCAAAGAGAGTGAGATGTCAGCTCCTTTCATTCAGTCAGTAGCTTCAAACATTTCTGGTATATGAATAACATGATGTTTTTCAATGGCAAAAATCAATGAATTTTGTAAATGCACAAACAGTAATTTCTCCGCATTGCAAGGTGCAATTCTGAAATTTTTTGCTTTTTCCTGCTCCTCTTAGCATGATAAAGAAGATTCAAAGAGAGTGAGATGCCAGTTCCTTTCATTCAGTCAGTAGCTTCAATCATTTCTGGACGTTTTTCAATGGCAAAAATCAATGAATATTGTAAATGCACAAACAGTAATTTCTCCTCATTGCAAGGCGCAATTCTGAAATTTTTTGCTTTTTCCTGCTCCTCTTAGCATGATAAAGAAGATTCAAAGAGAGTGAGATGCCAGCTCCTTTCATTCAGTCAGTAGCTTCAATCATTTCTGGTATATGAATAACATGATGTTTTTCAATGGCAAAAATCAATGAATATTGTAAATGCACAAACAGTAATTTCTCCGCATTGCAAGGTGCAATTCTGAAATTTTTTGCTTTTTCCTGCTCCTCTTAGCATGATAAAGAAGATTCAAAGAGAGTGAGATGCCAGCTCCTTTCATTCAGTCAGTAGCTATAATCATTTCTGGACGTTTTTCAATGGCAAAAATCAATGAATATTGTAAATGCACAAACAGTAATTTCTCCGCATTGCAAGGTGCAATTCTGAAATTTTTTGCTTTTTCCTGCTCCTCTTAGCATGATAAAGAAGATTCAAAGAGAGTGAGATGCCAGCTCCTTTCATTCAGTCAGTAGCTTCAATCATTTCTGGACGTTTTTCAATGGCAAAAATCAATGAATATTGTAAATGCACAAACAGTAATTTCTCCGCATTGCAAGGTGCAATTCTGAAATTTTTTGCTTTTTCCTGCTCCTCTTAGCATGATAAAGAAGATTCAAAGAGAGTGAGATGTCAGCTCCTTTCATTCAGTCAATAGCTTCAAACATTTCTGGTATATGAATAACATGATGTTTTTCAATGGCAAAAATCAATGAATTTTGTAAATGCACAAACAGTAATTTCTCCGCATTGCAAGGTGCAATTCTGAAATTTTTTGCTTTTTCCTGCTCCTCTTAGCATGATAAAGAAGATTCAAAGAGAGTGAGATGCCAGTTCCTTTCATTCAGTCAGTAGCTTCAATCATTTCTGGCCGTTTTTCAATGGCAAAAATCAATGAATATTGTAAATGCACAAACAGTAATTTCTCCGCATTGCAAGGTGCAATTCTGAAATTTTTTGCTTTTTCCTGCTCCTCTTAGCATGATAAAGAAGATTCAAAGAGAGTGAGATGCCAGCTCCTTTCATTCAGTCAGTAGCTTCAATCATTTCTGGTATATGAATAACATGATGTTTTTCAATGGCAAAAATCAATGAATATTGTAAATGCACAAACAGTAATTTCTCCGCATTGCAAGGTGCAATTCTGAAATTTTTTGCTTTTTCCTGCTCCTCTTAGCATGATAAAGAAGATTCAAAGAGAGTGAGATGCCAGCTCCTTTCATTCAGTCAGTAGCTTCAATCATTTCTGGACGTTTTTCAATGGCAAAAATCAATGAATATTGTAAATGCACAAACAGTAATTTCTCCGCATTGCAAGGTGCAATTCTGAAATTTTTTGCTTTTTCCTGCTCCTCTTAGCATGATAAACAAGATTCAAAGAGAGTGAGATGCCAGCTCCTTTCATTCAGTCAGTAGCTTCAATCATTTCTGGACGTTTTTTAATGGCAAAAATCAATGAATATTGTAAATGCACAAACAGTAATTTCTCCGCATTGCAAGGTGCAATTCTGAAATTTTTTGCTTTTTCCTGCTCCTCTTAGCATGATAAAGAAGATTCAAAGAGAGTGAGATGCCAGCTCCTTTCATTCAGTCAGTAGCTTCAAACATTTCTGGTATATGAATAACATGATGTTTTTCAATGGCAAAAATCAATGAATATTGTAAATGCACAAACAGTAATTTCTCCGCATTGCAAGGTGCAAGTCTGAAATTTTTTGCTTTTTCCTGCTCCTCTTAGCATGATAAAGAAGATTCAAAGAGAGTGAGATGCCAGCTACTTTCATTCAGTCAGTAGCTTCAATCATTTCTGGACGTTTTTCAATGGTAAAAATCAATGAATATTGTAAATGCACAAACAGTAATTTCTCCACATTGCAAGGTGCAATTCTGAAATTTTTTGCTTTTTCCTGCTCCTCTTAGCATGATAAAGAAGATTCAAAGAGAGTGAGATGCCAGCTCCTTTCATTCAGTCAGTAGCTTCAAACATTTCTGGTATATGAATAACATGATGTTTTTCAATGGCAAAAATCAATGAATATTGTAAATGCACAAACAGTAATTTCTCTGCATTGCAAGGTGCAATTCTGAAATTTTTTGCTTTTTCCTGCTCCTCTTAGCATGATAAAGAAGATTCAAAGAGAGTGAGATGCCAGCTACTTTCATTCAGTCAGTAGCTTCAATCATTTCTGGACGTTTTTCAATGGTAAAAATCAATGAATATTGTAAATGCACAAACAGTAATTTCTCCACATTGCAAGGTGCAATTCTGAAATTTTTTGCTTTTTCCTGCTCCTCTTAGCATGATAAAGAAGATTCAAAGAGAGTGAGATGCCAGCTCCTTTCATTCAGTCAGTAGCTTCAAACATTTCTGGTATATGAATAACATGATGTTTTTCAATGGCAAAAATCAATGAATATTGTAAATGCACAAACAGTAATTTCTCCGCATTGCAAGGTGCAATTCTGAAATTTTTTGCTTTTTCCTGCTCCTCTTAGCATGATAAAGAAGATTCAAAGAGAGTGAGATGCCAGCTCCTTTCATTCAGTCAGTAGCTTCAAACATTTCTGGTATATGAATAACATGATGTTTTTCAATGGCAAAAATCAATGAATATTGTAAATGCACAAACAGTAATTTCTCCGCATTGCAAGGTGCAATTCTGAAATTTTTTGCTTTTTCCTGCTCCTCTTAGCATGATAAAGAATATTCAAAGAGAGTGAGATGCCAGCTCCTTTCATTCAGTCAGTAGCTTCAATCATTTCTGGATGTTTTTCAATGGCAAAAATCAATGAATATTGTAAATGCACAAACTGTAATTTCTCCGCATTGCAAGGTGCAATTCTGAAATTTTTGGCTTTTTCCTGCTCCTCTTAGCATGATAAAGAAGATTCAAAGAGAGTGAGATGCCAGCTCCTTTCATTCAGTCAGTAGCTTCAATCATTTCTGGACGTTTTTCAATGGCAAAAATCAATGAATATTGTAAATGCACAAACAGTAATTTCTCCGCATTGCAAGGTGCAATTCTGAAATTTTTTGCTTTTTCCTGCTCCTCTTAGCATGATAAAGAAGATTCAAAGAGAGTGAGATGCCAGCTCCTTTCATTCAGTCAGTACCTTCAATCATTTCTGGATGTTTTTCAATGGCAAAAATCAATGAATATTGTAAATGCACAAACAGTAATTTCTCCGCATTGCAAGGTGCAATTCTGAAATTTTTTGCTTTTTCCCGCTCCTCTTAGCATGATAAAGAAGATTCAAAGAGAGTGAGGTGCCAGCTCCTTTCATTCAGTCAGTAGCTTCAAACATTTCTGGTATATGAATAACATGTTTTTCAATGGCAAAAATCATTGAATATTGTAAATGCACAAAGAGTAATTTCTCCGCATTGCAAGGTGCAATTCTGAAATTTTTTGATTTTTCCTGCTCCTCTTAGCATGATAAAGAAGATTCAAAGAGAGTGAGATGCCAGCTCCTTTCATTCAGTCAGTAGCTTCAATCATTTCTGGACGTTTTTCAATGGCAAAAATCAATGAATATTGTAAATGCACAAACAGTAATTTCTCCGCATTGCAAGGTGCAATTCTGAAATTTTTTGCTTTTTCCTGCTCCTCTTAGCATGATAAAGAAGATTCAAAGAGAGTGAGATGCCAGCTCCTTTCATTCAGTCAGTAGCTTCAATCATTTCTGGACATTTTTCAATGGCAAAAATCAATGAATATTGTAAATGCACAAACAGTAATTTCTCCGCATTGCAAGGTGCAATTCTGAAATTTTTTGCTTTTTCCTGCTCCTCTTAGCATGATAAAGAAGATTCAAAGAGAGTGAGATGCCAGCTCCTTTCATTCAGTCAGTAGCTTCAAACATTTCTGGTATATGAATAACATGATGTTTTTCAATGGCAAAAATCAATGAATATTGTAAATGCACAAACAGTAATTTCTCCGCATTGCAAGGTGCAAGTCTGAAATTTTTTGCTTTTTCCTGCTCCTCTTAGCATGATAAAGAAGATTCAAAGAGAGTGAGATGCCAGCTACTTTCATTCAGTCAGTAGCTTCAATCATTTCTGGACGTTTTTCAATGGTAAAAATCAATGAATATTGTAAATGCACAAACAGTAATTTCTCCACATTGCAAGGTGCAATTGTGAAATTTTTTGCTTTTTCCTGCTCCTCTTAGCATGATAAAGAAGATTCAAAGAGAGTGAGATGCCAGCTCCTTTCATTCAGTCAGTAGCTTCAAACATTTCTGGTATATGAATAACATGATGTTTTTCAATGGCAAAAATCAATGAATATTGTAAATGCACAAACAGTAATTTCTCCGCATTGCAAGGTGCAATTCTGAAATTTTTTGCTTCTTCCTGCTCCTCTTAGCATGATAAAGAAGATTCAAAGAGAGTGAGATGCCAGCTCCTTTCATTCAGTCAGTAGTTTCAAACATTTCTGGTATATGAATAACATGATGTTTTTCAATGGCAAAAATCAATGAATATTGTAAATGCACAAAGAGTAATTTCTCCGCATTGCAAGGTGCAATTCTGAAATTTTTTGCTTTTTCCTGCTCCTCTTAGCATGATAAAGAAGATTCAAAGAGAGTGAGATGCCAGCTCCTTTCATTCAGTCAGTAGCTTCAATCATTTCTGGACGTTTTTCAATGGCAAAAATCAATGAATATTGTAAATGCACAAACAGTAATTTCTCCGCATTGCAAGGTGCAATTCTGAAATTTTTTGCTTTTTCCTGCTCCTCTTAGCATGATAAAGAAGATTCAAAGAGAGTGAGATGCCAGCTCCTTTCATTCAGTCAGTAGCTTCAATCATTTCTGGACGTTTTTCAATGGCAAAAATCAATGAATATTGTAAATGCACAAACAGTAATTTCTCCGCATTGCAAGGTGCAATTCTGAAATTTTTTGCTTTTTCCTGCTCCTCTTAGCATGATAAAGAAGATTCAAAGAGAGTGAGATGCCAGCTCCTTTCATTCAGTCAGTAGCTTCAATCATTTCTGGACGTTTTTCAATGGCAAAAATCAATGAATATTGTAAATGCACAAACAGTAATTTCTCCGCATTGCAAGGTGCAATTCTGAAATTTTTTGCTTTTTCCTGCTCCTCTTAGCATGATAAAGAAGATTCAAAGAGAGTGAGATGCCAGCTCCTTTCATTCAGTCAGTAGCTTCAATCATTTCTGGACGTTTTTCAATGGCAAAAATCAATGAATATTGTAAATGCACAAACAGTAATTTCTCCGCATTGCAAGGTGCAATTCTGAAATTTTTTGCTTTTTCCTGCTCCTCTTAGCATGATAAAGAAGATTCAAAGAGAGTGAGATGCCAGCTCCTTTCATTCAGTCAGTAGCTTCAATCATTTCTGGACGTTTTTCAATGGCAAAAATCAATGAATATTGTAAATGCACAAACACTAATTTCTCCGCATTGCAAGGTGCAATTCTGAAATTTTTTGCTTTTTCCTGCTCCTCTTAGCATGACAAAGAAGATTCAAAGAGAGTAAGATGCCAGCTCCTTTCATTCAGTCAGTAGCTTCAATCATTTCTGGTATATGAATAACATGATGTTTTTCAATGGCAAAAATCAATGAATATTGTAAATGCACAAACAGTAATTTCTCCGCATTGCAAGGTGCAATTCTGAAATTTTTTGCTTTTTCCTGCTCCTCTTAGCATGATAAAGAAGATTCAAAGAGAGTGAGATGCCAGCTCCTTTCATTCAGTCAGTAGCTTCAATCATTTCTGGACGTTTTTCAATGGCAAAAATCAATGAATATTGTAAATGCACAAACAGTAATTTCTCCGCATTGCAAGGTGCAATTCTGAAATTTTTTGCTTTTTCCTGCTCCTCTTAGCATGATAAAGAAGATTCAAAGAGAGTGAGATGCCAGCTCCTTTCATTCAGTCAGTAGCTACAAACATTTCTGGTATATGAATAACATGATGTTTTTCAATGGCAAAAATCAATGAATATTGTAAATGCACAAACAGTAATTTCTCCGCATTGCAAGGTGCAATTCTGAAATTTTTTGCTTTTTCCTGCTCCTCTTAGCATGATAAAGAAGATTCAAAGAGAGTGAGATGCCAGCTCCTTTCATTCAGTCAGTAGCTTCAATCATTTCTGGACGTTTTTCAATGGCAAAAATCAATGAATATTGTAAATGCACAAACAGTAATTTCTCCGCATTGCAAGGTGCAATTCTGAAATTTTTTGCTTTTTCCTGCTCCTCTTAGCATGATAAAGAAGATTCAAAGAGAGTGAGATGCCAGCTCCTTTCATTCAGTCAGTAGCTTCAATCATTTCTGGACGTTTTTCAATGGCAAAAATCAATGAATATTGTAAATGCACAAACACTAATTTCTCCGCATTGCAAGGTGCAATTCTGAAATTTTTTGCTTTTTCCTGCTCCTCTTAGCATGACAAAGAAGATTCAAAGAGAGTAAGATGCCAGCTCCTTTCATTCAGTCAGTAGCTTCAATCATTTCTGGTATATGAATAACATGATGTTTTTCAATGGCAAAAATCAATGAATATTGTAAATGCACAAACAGTAATTTCTCCGCATTGCAAGGTGCAATTCTGAAATTTTTTGCTTTTTCCTGCTCCTCTTAGCATGATAAAGAAGATTCAAAGAGAGTGAGATGCCAGCTCCTTTCATTCAGTCAGTAGCTTCAATCATTTCTGGACGTTTTTCAATGGCAAAAATCAATGAATATTGTAAATGCACAAACAGTAATTTCTCCGCATTGCAAGGTGCAATTCTGAAATTTTTTGCTTTTTCCTGCTCCTCTTAGCATGATAAAGAAGATTCAAAGAGAGTGAGATGCCAGCTCCTTTCATTCAGTCAGTAGCTTCAATCATTTCTGGACGTTTTTTAATGGCAAAAATCAATGAATATTGTAAATGCACAAACAGTAATTTCTCCGCATTGCAAGGTGCAATTCTGAAATTTTTTGCTTTTTCCTGCTCCTCTTAGCATGATAAAGAAGATTCAAAGAGAGTGAGATGCCAGCTCCTTTCATTCAGTCAGTAGCTTCAATCATTTCTGGACGTTTTTCAATGGCAAAAATCAATGAATATTGTAAATGCACAAACAGTAATTTCTCCGCATTGCAAGGTGCAATTCTGAAATTTTTTGCTTTTTCCTGCTCCTCTTAGCATGATAAAGAAGATTCAAAGAGAGTGAGATGCCAGCTCCTTTCATTCAGTCAGTAGCTTCAATCATTTCTGGTATATGAATAACATGATGTTTTTCAATGGCAAAAATCAATGAATATTGTAAATGCACAAACAGTAATTTCTCCGCATTGCAAGTTGCAATTCTGAAATTTTTTGCTTTTTCCTGCTCCTCTTAGCATGATAAAGAAGATTCAAAGAGAGTGAGATGCCAGCTCCTTTCATTCAGTCAGTAGTTTCAAACATTTCTGGTATATGAATAACATGATGTTTTTCAATGGCAAAAATCAATGAATATTGTAAATGCACAAAGAGTAATTTCTCCGCATTGCAAGGTGCAATTCTGAAATTTTTTGCTTTTTCCTGCTCCTCTTAGCATGATAAAGAAGATTCAAAGAGAGTGAGATGCCAGCTCCTTTCATTCAGTCAGTAGCTTCAATCATTTCTGGACGTTTTTCAATGGCAAAAATCAATGAATATTGTAAATGCACAAACAGTAATTTCTCCGCATTGCAAGGTGCAATTCTGAAATTTTTTGCTTTTTCCTGCTCCTCTTAGCATGATAAAGAAGATTCAAAGAGAGTGAGATGCCAGCTCCTTTCATTCAGTCAGTAGCTTCAATCATTTCTGGACGTTTTTCAATGGCAAAAATCAATGAATATTGTAAATGCACAAACAGTAATTTCTCCGCATTGCAAGGTGCAATTCTGAAATTTTTTGCTTTTTCCTGCTCCTCTTAGCATGATAAAGAAGATTCAAAGAGAGTGAGATGCCAGCTCCTTTCATTCAGTCAGTAGCTACAAACATTTCTGGTATATGAATAACATGATGTTTTTCAATGGCAAAAATCAATGAATATTGTAAATGCACAAACAGTAATTTCTCCGCATTGCAAGGTGCAATTCTGAAATTTTTTGCTTTTTCCTGCTCCTCTTAGCATGATAAAGAAGATTCAAAGAGAGTGAGATGCCAGCTCCTTTCATTCAGTCAGTAGCTTCAATCATTTCTGGACGTTTTTCAATGGCAAAAATCAATGAATATTGTAAATGCACAAACAGTAATTTCTCCGCATTGCAAGGTGCAATTCTGAAATTTTTTGCTTTTTCCTGCTCCTCTTAGCATGATAAAGAAGATTCAAAGAGAGTGAGATGCCAGCTCCTTTCATTCAGTCAGTAGCTTCAATCATTTCTGGACGTTTTTCAATGGCAAAAATCAATGAATATTGTAAATGCACAAACACTAATTTCTCCGCATTGCAAGGTGCAATTCTGAAATTTTTTGCTTTTTCCTGCTCCTCTTAGCATGACAAAGAAGATTCAAAGAGAGTAAGATGCCAGCTCCTTTCATTCAGTCAGTAGCTTCAATCATTTCTGGTATATGAATAACATGATGTTTTTCAATGGCAAAAATCAATGAATATTGTAAATGCACAAACAGTAATTTCTCCGCATTGCAAGGTGCAATTCTGAAATTTTTTGCTTTTTCCTGCTCCTCTTAGCATGATAAAGAAGATTCAAAGAGAGTGAGATGCCAGCTCCTTTCATTCAGTCAGTAGCTTCAATCATTTCTGGACGTTTTTCAATGGCAAAAATCAATGAATATTGTAAATGCACAAACAGTAATTTCTCCGCATTGCAAGGTGCAATTCTGAAATTTTTTGCTTTTTCCTGCTCCTCTTAGCATGATAAAGAAGATTCAAAGAGAGTGAGATGCCAGCTCCTTTCATTCAGTCAGTAGCTACAAACATTTCTGGTATATGAATAACATGATGTTTTTCAATGGCAAAAATCAATGAATATTGTAAATGCACAAACAGTAATTTCTCCGCATTGCAAGGTGCAATTCTGAAATTTTTTGCTTTTTCCTGCTCCTCTTAGCATGATAAAGAAGATTCAAAGAGAGTGAGATGCCAGCTCCTTTCATTCAGTCAGTAGCTTCAATCATTTCTGGACGTTTTTCAATGGCAAAAATCAATGAATATTGTAAATGCACAAACAGTAATTTCTCCGCATTGCAAGGTGCAATTCTGAAATTTTTTGCTTTTTCCTGCTCCTCTTAGCATGATAAAGAAGATTCAAAGAGAGTGAGATGCCAGCTCCTTTCATTCAGTCAGTAGCTTCAATCATTTCTGGACGTTTTTCAATGGCAAAAATCAATGAATATTGTAAATGCACAAACACTAATTTCTCCGCATTGCAAGGTGCAATTCTGAAATTTTTTGCTTTTTCCTGCTCCTCTTAGCATGACAAAGAAGATTCAAAGAGAGTAAGATGCCAGCTCCTTTCATTCAGTCAGTAGCTTCAATCATTTCTGGTATATGAATAACATGATGTTTTTCAATGGCAAAAATCAATGAATATTGTAAATGCACAAACAGTAATTTCTCCGCATTGCAAGGTGCAATTCTGAAATTTTTTGCTTTTTCCTGCTCCTCTTAGCATGATAAAGAAGATTCAAAGAGAGTGAGATGCCAGCTCCTTTCATTCAGTCAGTAGCTTCAATCATTTCTGGACGTTTTTCAATGGCAAAAATCAATGAATATTGTAAATGCACAAACAGTAATTTCTCCGCATTGCAAGGTGCAATTCTGAAATTTTTTGCTTTTTCCTGCTCCTCTTAGCATGATAAAGAAGATTCAAAGAGAGTGAGATGCCAGCTCCTTTCATTCAGTCAGTAGCTTCAATCATTTCTGGACGTTTTTTAATGGCAAAAATCAATGAATATTGTAAATGCACAAACAGTAATTTCTCCGCATTGCAAGGTGCAATTCTGAAATTTTTTGCTTTTTCCTGCTCCTCTTAGCATGATAAAGAAGATTCAAAGAGAGTGAGATGCCAGCTCCTTTCATTCAGTCAGTAGCTTCAATCATTTCTGGACGTTTTTCAATGGCAAAAATCAATGAATATTGTAAATGCACAAACAGTAATTTCTCCGCATTGCAAGGTGCAATTCTGAAATTTTTTGCTTTTTCCTGCTCCTCTTAGCATGATAAAGAAGATTCAAAGAGAGTGAGATGCCAGCTCCTTTCATTCAGTCAGTAGCTTCAATCATTTCTGGTATATGAATAACATGATGTTTTTCAATGGCAAAAATCAATGAATATTGTAAATGCACAAACAGTAATTTCTCCGCATTGCAAGTTGCAATTCTGAAATTTTTTGCTTTTTCCTGCTCCTCTTAGCATGATAAAGAAGATTCAAAGAGAGTGAGATGCCAGCTCCTTTCATTCAGTCAGTAGCTTCAATCATTTCTGGACGTTTTTCAATGGCAAAAATCAATGAATATTGTAAATGCACAAACAGTAATTTCTCCGCATTGCAAGGTGCAATTCTGAAATTTTTTGCTTTTTCCTGCTCCTCTTAGCATGATAAAGAAGATTCAAAGAGAGTGAGATGCCAGCTCCTTTCATTCAGTCAGTAGCTTCAATCATTTCTGGACGTTTTTCAATGGCAAAAATCAATGAATATTGTAAATGCACAAACAGTAATTTCTCCGCATTGCAAGGTGCAATTCTGAAATTTTTTGCTTTTTCCTGCTCCTCTTAGCATGATAAAGAAGATTCAAAGAGAGTGAGATGCCAGCTCCTTTCATTCAGTCAGTAGCTTCAAACATTTCTGGTATATGAATAACATGATGTTTTTCAATGGCAAAAATCAATGAATATTGTAAATGCACAAACAGTAATTTCTCCGCATTGCAAGGTGCAATTCTGAAATTTTTTGCTTTTTCCTGCTCCTCTTAGCATGATAAATAAGATTCAAAGAGAGTGAGATGCCAGCTCCTTTCATTCAGTCAGTAGCTTCAATCATTTCTGGACGTTTTTCAATGGCAAAAATCAATGAATATTGTAAATGCACAAACAGTAATTTCTCCGCATTGCAAGGTGCAATTCTGAAATTTTTTGCTTTTTCCTGCTCCTCTTAGCATGACAAAGAAGATTCAAAGAGAGTAAGATGCCAGCTCCTTTCATTCAGTCAGTAGCTTCAATCATTTCTGGTATATGAATAACATGATGTTTTTCAATGGCAAAAATCAATGAATATTGTAAATGCACAAACAGTAATTTCTCCGCATTGCAAGGTGCAATTCTGAAATTTTTTGCTTTTTCCTGCTCCTCTTAGCATGATAAAGAAGATTCAAAGAGAGTGAGATGCCAGCTCCTTTCATTCAGTCAGTAGCTTCAATCATTTCTGGACGTTTTTCAATGGCAAAAATCAATGAATATTGTAAATGCACAAACAGTAATTTCTCCGCATTGCAAGGTGCAATTCTGAAATTTTTTGCTTTTTCCTGCTCCTCTTAGCATGATAAAGAAGATTCAAAGAGAGTGAGATGCCAGCTCCTTTCATTCAGTCAGTAGCTTCAATCATTTCTGGACGTTTTTCAATGGCAAAAATCAATGAATATTGTAAATGCACAAACAGTAATTTCTCCGCATTGCAAGGTGCAATTCTGAAATTTTTTGCTTTTTCCTGCTCCTCTTAGCATGATAAAGAAGATTCAAAGAGAGTGAGATGCCAGGTCCTTTCATTCAGTCAGTAGCTTCAAACATTTCTGGTATATGAATAATATGATGTTTTTCAATGGCAAAAATCAATGAATATTGTAAAAGCACAAACAGTAATTTCTCCGCATTGCAAGGTGCAATTTTGAAATTTTTTGCTTTTTCCTGCTCCTCTTAGCATGATAAAGAAGATTCAAAGAGAGTGAGATGCCAGCTCCTTTCATTCAGTCAGTAGCTTCAATCATTTCTGGACGTTTTTCAATGGCAAAAATCAATGAATATTGTAAATGCACAAACAGTAATTTCTCCGCATTGCAAGGTGCAATTCTGAAATTTTTTGCTTTTTCCTGCTCCTCTTAGCATGATAAAGAAGATTCAAAGAGAGTGAGATGCCAGCTCCTTTCATTCAGTCAGTAGCTTCAATCATTTCTGGTATATGAATAACATGATGTTTTTCAATGGCAAAAATCAATGAATATTGTAAATGCACAAACAGTAATTTCTCCGCATTGCAAGTTGCAATTCTGAAATTTTTTGCTTTTTCCTGCTCCTCTTAGCATGATAAAGAAGATTCAAAGAGAGTGAGATGCCAGCTCCTTTCATTCAGTCAGTAGCTTCAATCATTTCTGGACGTTTTTCAATGGCAAAAATCAATGAATATTGTAAATGCACAAACAGTAATTTCTCCGCATTGCAAGGTGCAATTCTGAAATTTTTTGCTTTTTCCTGCTCCTCTTAGCATGATAAAGAAGATTCAAAGAGAGTGAGATGCCAGCTCCTTTCATTCAGTCAGTAGCTTCAATCATTTCTGGACGTTTTTCAATGGCAAAAATCAATGAATATTGTAAATGCACAAACAGTAATTTCTCCGCATTGCAAGGTGCAATTCTGAAATTTTTTGCTTTTTCCTGCTCCTCTTAGCATGATAAAGAAGATTCAAAGAGAGTGAGATGCCAGCTCCTTTCATTCAGTCAGTAGCTTCAAACATTTCTGGTATATGAATAACATGATGTTTTTCAATGGCAAAAATCAATGAATATTGTAAATGCACAAACAGTAATTTCTCCGCATTGCAAGGTGCAATTCTGAAATTTTTTGCTTTTTCCTGCTCCTCTTAGCATGATAAAGAAGATTCAAAGAGAGTGAGATGCCAGCTCCTTTCATTCAGTCAGTAGCTTCAATCATTTCTGGTATATGAATAACATGATGTTTTTCAATGGCAAAAATCAATGAATATTGTAAATGCACAAACAGTAATTTCTCCACATTGCAAGGTGCAATTCTGAAATTTTTTGCTTTTTCCTGCTCCTCAGCATGATAAAGAGGATTCAAAGAGAGTGAGATGCCAGCTCCTTTCATTCAGTCAGTAGCTTCAATCATTTCTGGACGTTTTTCAATGGCAAAAATCAATGAATATTGTAAATGCACAAACAGTAATTTCTCCGCATTGCAAGGTGCAATTCTGAAATTTTTTTCTTTTTCCTGCTCCTCTTAGCATGATAAAGAAGATTCAAAGAGAGTGAGATGCCAGCTCCTTTCATTCAGTCAGTAGCTACAAACATTTCTGGTATATGAATAACATGATGTTTTTCAATGGCAAAAATCAATGAATATTGTAAATGCACAAACAGTAATTTCTCCGCATTGCAAGGTGCAATTCTGAAATTTTTTGCTTTTTCCTGCTCCTCTTAGCATGATAAAGAAGATTCAAAGAGAGTGAGATGCCAGCTCCTTTCATTCAGTCAGTAGCTTCAATCATTTCTGGACGTTTTTCAATGGCAAAAATCAATGAATATTGTAAATGCACAAACAGTAATTTCTCCGCATTGCAAGGTGCAATTCTGAAATTTTTTGCTTTTTCCTGCTCCTCTTAGCATGACAAAGAAGATTCAAAGAGAGTAAGATGCCAGCTCCTTTCATTCAGTCAGTAGCTTCAATCATTTCTGGTATATGAATAACATGATGTTTTTCAATGGCAAAAATCAATGAATATTGTAAATGCACAAACAGTAATTTCTCCGCATTGCAAGGTGCAATTCTGAAATTTTTTGCTTTTTCCTGCTCCTCTTAGCATGATAAAGAAGATTCAAAGAGAGTGAGATGCCAGCTCCTTTCATTCAGTCAGTAGCTTCAATCATTTCTGGACGTTTTTCAATGGCAAAAATCAATGAATATTGTAAATGCACAAACAGTAATTTCTCCGCATTGCAAGGTGCAATTCTGAAATTTTTTGCTTTTTCCTGCTCCTCTTAGCATGATAAAGAAGATTCAAAGAGAGTGAGATGCCAGCTCCTTTCATTCAGTCAGTAGCTTCAATCATTTCTGGACGTTTTTCAATGGCAAAAATCAATGAATATTGTAAATGCACAAACAGTAATTTCTCCGCATTGCAAGGTGCAATTCTGAAATTTTTTGCTTTTTCCTGCTCCTCTTAGCATGATAAAGAAGATTCAAAGAGAGTGAGATGCCAGCTCCTTTCATTCAGTCAGTAGCTTCAAACATTTCTGGTATATGAATAATATGATGTTTTTCAATGGCAAAAATCAATGAATATTGTAAAAGCACAAACAGTAATTTCTCCGCATTGCAAGGTGCAATTCTGAAATTTTTTGCTTTTTCCTGCTCCTCTTAGCATGATAAAGAAGATTCAAAGAGAGTGAGATGCCAGCTCCTTTCATTCAGTCAGTAGCTTCAATCATTTCTGGACGTTTTTCAATGGCAAAAATCAATGAATATTGTAAATGCACAAACAGTAATTTCTCCGCATTGCAAGGTGCAATTCTGAAATTTTTTGCTTTTTCCTGCTCCTCTTAGCATGATAAAGAAGATTCAAAGAGAGTGAGATGCCAGCTCCTTTCATTCAGTCAGTAGCTTCAAACATTTCTGGTATATGAATAACATGATGTTTTTCAATGGCAAAAATCAATGAATATTGTAAATGCACAAACAGTAATTTCTCCGCATTGCAAGGTGCAATTCTGAAATTTTTTGCTTTTTCCTGCTCCTCTTAGCATGATAAATAAGATTCAAAGAGAGTGAGATGCCAGCTCCTTTCATTCAGTCAGTAGCTTCAATCATTTCTGGACGTTTTTCAATGGCAAAAATCAATGAATATTGTAAATGCACAAACAGTAATTTCTCCGCATTGCAAGGTGCAATTCTGAAATTTTTTGCTTTTTCCTGCTCCTCTTAGCATGATAAAGAAGATTCAAAGAGAGTGAGATGCCAGCTCCTTTCATTCAGTCAGTAGCTTCAATCATTTCTGGACGTTTTTCAATGGCAAAAATCAATGAATATTGTAAAAGCACAAACAGTAATTTCTCCGCATTGCAAGGTGCAATTCTGAAATTTTTTGCTTTTTCCTGCTCCTCTTAGCATGATAAAGAAGATTCAAAGAGAGTGAGATGCCAGCTCCTTTCATTCAGTCAGTAGCTTCAATCATTTCTGGACGTTTTTCAATGGCAAAAATCAATGAATATTGTAAATGCACAAACAGTAATTTCTCCGCATTGCAAGGTGCAATTCTGAAATTTTTTGCTTTTTCCTGCTCCTCTTAGCATGATAAAGAAGATTCAAAGAGAGTGAGATGCCAGCTCCTTTCATTCAGTCAGTAGCTTCAATCATTTCTGGTGTATGAATAACATGATGTTTTTCAATGGCAAAAATCAATGAATATTGTAAATGCACAAACAGTAATTTCTCCACATTGCAAGGTGCAATTCTGAAATTTTTTGCTTTTTCCTGCTCCTCTTAGCATGATAAAGAAGATTCAAAGAGAGTGAGATGACAGCTCCTTTCATTCAGTCAGTAGCTTCAATCATTTCTGGACGTTTTTCAATGGCAAAAATCAATGAATATTGTAAATGCACAAACAGTAATTTCTCCGCAATGCAAGGTGCAATTCTGAAATTTTTTGCTTTTTCCTGCTCCTCTTAGCATGATAAAGAAGATTCAAAGAGAGCGAGATGCCAGCTCCTTTCATTCAGTCAGTAGCTTCAATCATTTCTGGTATATGAATAACATGATGTTTTTCAATGGCAAAAATCAATGAATATTGTAAATGCACAAACAGTAATTTCTCCGCATTGCAAGGTGCAATTCTGAAATTTTTTGCTTTTTCCTGCTCCTCTTAGCATGATAAAGAAGATTCAAAGAGAGTGAGATGCCAGCTCCTTTCATTCAGTCAGTAGCTTCAATCATTTCTGGACGTTTTTCAATGGCAAAAATCAATGAATATTGTAAATGCACAAACAGTAATTTCTCCGCATTGCAAGGTGCAATTCTGAAATTTTTTGCTTTTTCCTGCTCCTCTTAGCATGAGAAAGAAGATTCAAAGAGAGTGAGATGCCAGCTCCTTTCATTCAGTCAGTAGCTTCAAACATTTCTGGTATATGAATAACATGATGTTTTTCAATGGCAAAAATCAATGAATATTGTAAATATACAAACAGTAATTTCTCCGCATTGCAAGGTGCAATTCTGAAATTTTTTGCTTTTTCCTGCTCCTCTTAGCATGATAAAGAAGATTCAAAGAGAGTGAGATGCCAGCTCCTTTCATTCAGTCAGTAGCTTCAAACATTTCTGGTATATGAATAACATGATGTTTTTCAATGGCAAAAATCAATGAATATTGTAAATGCACAAAGAGTAATTTCTCCGCATTGCAAGGTGCAATTCTGAAATTTTTTGCTTTTTCCTGCTCCTCTTAGCATGATAAAGAAGATTCAAAGAGAGTGAGATGCCAGCTCCTTTCATTCAGTCAGTAGCTTCAATCATTTCTGGACGTTTTTCAATGGCAAAAATCAATGAATATTGTAAATGCACAAACAGTAATTTCTCCGCATTGCAAGGTGCAATTCTGAAATTTTTTGCTTTTTCCTGCTCCTCTTAGCATGATAAAGAAGATTCAAAGAGAGTGAGATGCCAGCTCCTTTCATTCAGTCAGTAGCTTCAATCATTTCTGGACGTTTTTCAATGGCAAAAATCAATGAATTTTGTAAATGCACAAACAGTAATTTCTCCGCATTGCAAGGTGCAATTCTGAAATTTTTTGCTTTTTCCTGCTCCTCTTAGCATGATAAAGAAGATTCAAAGAGAGTGAGATGCCAGCTCCTTTCATTCAGTCAGTAGCTACAAACATTTCTGGTATATGAATAACATGATGTTTTTCAATGGCAAAAATCAATGAATATTGTAAATGCACAAACAGTAATTTCTCCGCATTGCAAGGTGCAATTCTGAAATTTTTTGCTTTTTCCTGCTCCTCTTAGCATGATAAAGAAGATTCAAAGAGAGTGAGATGCCAGCTCCTTTCATTCAGTCAGTAGCTTCAATCATTTCTGGACGTTTTTCAATGGCAAAAATCAATGAATATTGTAAATGCACAAACAGTAATTTCTCCGCATTGCAAGGTGCAATTCTGAAATTTTTTGCTTTTTCCTGCTCCTCTTAGCATGATAAAGAAGATTCAAAGAGAGTGAGATGCCAGCTCCTTTCATTCAGTCAGTAGCTTCAATCATTTCTGGACGTTTTTCAATGGCAAAAATCAATGAATATTGTAAATGCACAAACAGTAATTTCTCCGCATTGCAAGGTGCAATTCTGAAATTTTTTGCTTTTTCCTGCTCCTCTTAGCATGACAAAGAAGATTCAAAGAGAGTAAGATGCCAGCTCCTTTCATTCAGTCAGTAGCTTCAATCATTTCTGGTATATGAATAACATGATGTTTTTCAATGGCAAAAATCAATGAATATTGTAAATGCACAAACAGTAATTTCTCCGCATTGCAAGGTGCAATTCTGAAATTTTTTGCTTTTTCCTGCTCCTCTTAGCATGATAAAGAAGATTCAAAGAGAGTGAGATGCCAGCTCCTTTCATTCAGTCAGTAGCTTCAATCATTTCTGGACGTTTTTCAATGGCAAAAATCAATGAATATTGTAAATGCACAAACAGTAATTTCTCCGCATTGCAAGGTGCAATTCTGAAATTTTTTGCTTTTTCCTGCTCCTCTTAGCATGATAAAGAAGATTCAAAGAGAGTGAGATGCCAGCTCCTTTCATTCAGTCAGTAGCTTCAAACATTTCTGGTATATGAATAACATGATGTTTTTCAATGGCAAAAATCAATGAATATTGTAAAAGCACAAACAGTAATTTCTCCGCATTGCAAGGTGCAATTCTGAAATTTTTTGCTTTTTCCTGCTCCTCTTAGCATGATAAAGAAGATTCAAAGAGAGTGAGATGCCAGCTCCTTTCATTCAGTCAGTAGCTTCAATCATTTCTGGACGTTTTTCAATGGCAAAAATCAATGAATATTGTAAATGCACAAACAGTAATTTCTCCGCATTGCAAGGTGCAATTCTGAAATTTTTTGCTTTTTCCTGCTCCTCTTAGCATGATAAAGAAGATTCAAAGAGAGTGAGATGCCAGCTCCTTTCATTCAGTCAGTAGCTTCAATCATTTCTGGTATATGAATAACATGATGTTTTTCAATGGCAAAAATCAATGAATATTGTAAATGCACAAACAGTAATTTCTCCGCATTGCAAGTTGCAATTCTGAAATTTTTTGCTTTTTCCTGCTCCTCTTAGCATGATAAAGAAGATTCAAAGAGAGTGAGATGCCAGCTCCTTTCATTCAGTCAGTAGCTTCAATCATTTCTGGACGTTTTTCAATGGCAAAAATCAATGAATATTGTAAATGCACAAACAGTAATTTCTCCGCATTGCAAGGTGCAATGCTGAAATTTTTTGCTTTTTCCTGCTCCTCTTAGCATGATAAAGAAGATTCAAAGAGAGTGAGATGCCAGCTCCTTTCATTCAGTCAGTAGCTTCAAACATTTCTGGTATATGAATAACATGATGTTTTTCAATGGCAAAAATCAATGAATATTGTAAAAGCACAAACAGTAATTTCTCCGCATTGCAAGGTGCAATTCTGAAATTTTTTGCTTTTTCCTGCTCCTCTTAGCATGATAAAGAAGATTCAAAGAGAGTGAGATGCCAGCTCCTTTCATTCAGTCAGTAGCTTCAATCATTTCTGGACGTTTTTCAATGGCAAAAATCAATGAATATTGTAAATGCACAAACAGTAATTTCTCCGCATTGCAAGGTGCAATTCTGAAATTTTTTGCTTTTTCCTGCTCCTCTTAGCATGATAAAGAAGATTCAAAGAGAGTGAGATGCCAGCTCCTTTCATTCAGTCAGTAGCTTCAATCATTTCTGGTATATGAATAACATGATGTTTTTCAATGGCAAAAATCAATGAATATTGTAAATGCACAAACAGTAATTTCTCCACATTGCAAGGTGCAATTCTGAAATTTTTTGCTTTTTCCTGCTCCTCTTAGCATGATAAAGAAGATTCAAAGAGAGTGAGATGCCAGCTCCTTTCATTCAGTCAGTAGCTTCAATCATTTCTGGACGTTTTTCAATGGCAAAAATCAATGAATATTGTAAATGCACAAACAGTAATTTCTCCGCATTGCAAGGTGCAATTCTGAAATTTTTTGCTTTTTCCTGCTCCTCTTAGCATGATAAAGAAGATTCAAAGAGAGCGAGATGCCAGCTCCTTTCATTCAGTCAGTAGCTTCAATCATTTCTGGTATATGAATAACATGATGTTTTTCAATGGCAAAAATCAATGAATATTGTAAATGCACAAACAGTAATTTCTCCGCATTGCAAGGTGCAATTCTGAAATTTTTTGCTTTTTCCTGCTCCTCTTAGCATGATAAAGAAGATTCAAAGAGAGTGAGATGCCAGCTCCTTTCATTCAGTCAGTAGCTTCAATCATTTCTTGACGTTTTTCAATGGCAAAAATCAATGAATATTGTAAATGCACAAACAGTAATTTCTCCGCATTGCAAGGTGCAATTCTGAAATTTTTTGCTTTTTCCTGCTCCTCTTAGCATGATAAAGAAGATTCAAAGAGAGTGAGATGCCAGCTCCTTTCATTCAGTCAGTAGCTTCAATCATTTCTGGTATATGAATAACATGATGTTTTTCAATGGCAAAAATCAATGAATATTGTAAATGCACAAACAGTAATTTCTCCGCATTGCAAGGTGCAATTCTGAAATTTTTTGCTTTTTCCTGCTCCTCTTAGCATGATAAAGAAGATTCAAAGAGAGTGAGATGCCAGCTCCTTTCATTCAGTCAGCAGCTTCAATCATTTCTGGACATTTTTCAATGGCAAAAATCAATGAATATTGTAAATGCACAAACAGTAATTTCTCCGCATTGCAAGGTGCAATTCTGAAATTTTTTGCTTTTTCCTGCTCCTCTTAGCATGATAAAGAAGATTCAAAGAGAGTGAGATGCCAGCTCCTTTCATTCAGTCAGTAGCTTCAAACATTTCTGGTATATGAATAACATGATGTTTTTCAATGGCAAAAATCAATGAATATTGTAAAAGCACAAACAGTAATTTCTCCGCATTGCAAGGTGCAATTCTGAAATTTTTTGCTTTTTCCTGCTCCTCTTAGCATGATAAAGAAGATTCAAAGAGAGTGAGATGCCAGCTCCTTTCATTCAGTCAGTAGCTTCAATCATTTCTGGACGTTTTTCAATGGCAAAAATCAATGAATATTGTAAATGCACAAACAGTAATTTCTCCGCATTGCAAGGTGCAATTCTGAAATTTTTTGCTTTTTCCTGCTCCTCTTAGCATGATAAAGAAGATTCAAAGAGAGTGAGATGCCAGCTCCTTTCATTCAGTCAGTAGCTTCAATCATTTCTGGTATATGAATAACATGATGTTTTTCAATGGCAAAAATCAATGAATATTGTAAATGCACAAACAGTAATTTCTCCGCATTGCAAGTTGCAATTCTGAAATTTTTTGCTTTTTCCTGCTCCTCTTAGCATGATAAAGAAGATTCAAAGAGAGTGAGATGCCAGCTCCTTTCATTCAGTCAGTAGCTTCAATTATTTCTGGACGTTTTTCAATGGCAAAAATCAATGAACATTGTAAATGCACAAACAGTAATTTCTCCGCATTGCAAGGTGCAATTCTGAAATTTTTTGCTTTTTCCTGCTCCTCTTAGCATGATAAAGAAGATTCAAAGAGAGTGAGATGCCAGCTCCTTTCATTCAGTCAGTTGCTTCAATCATTTCTGGACGTTTTTCAATGGCAAAAATCAATGAATATTGTAAATGCACAAACAGTAATTTCTCCGCATTGCAAGGTGCAATTCTGAAATTTTTTGCTTTTTCCTGCTCCTCTTAGCATGATAAAGAAGATTCAAAGAGAGTGAGATGCCAGCTCCTTTCATTCAGTCAGTAGCTTCAATCATTTCTGGACGTTTTTCAATGGCAAAAATCAATGAATATTGTAAATGCACAAACAGTAATTTCTCCGCATTGCAAGGTGCAATTCTGAAATTTTTTGCTTTTTCCTGCTCCTATTTGCATGATAAAGAAGATTCAAAGAGAGTGAGATGCCAGCTCCTTTCATTCAGTCAGTAGCTTCAATCATTTCTGGTATATGAATAACATGATGTTTTTCAATGGCAAAAATCAATGAATATTGTAAATGCACAAACAGTAATTTCTCCGCATTGCAAGGTGCAATTCTGAAATTTCTTGCATTTTCCTGCTCCTCTTAGCATGATAAAGAAGATTCAAAGAGAGTGAGATGCCAGCTCCTTTCATTCAGTCAGTAGCTTCAATCATTTCTGGACGTTTTTCAATGGCAAAAATCAATGAATATTGTAAATGCACAAACAGTAATTTCTCCGCATTGCAAGGTGCAATTCTGAAATTTTTTGCTTTTTCCTGCTCCTCTTAGCATGATAAAGAAGATTCAAAGAGAGTGAGATGCCAGCTCCTTTCATTCAGTCAGTAGCTTCAAACATTTCTGGTATATGAATAACATGATGTTTTTCAATGGCAAAAATCAATGAATATTGTAAATGCACAAACAGTAATTTCTCCGCATTGCAAGGTGCAATTCTGAAATTTTTTGCTTTTTCCTGCTCCTCTTAGCATGATAAAGAAGATTCAAAGAGTGTGAGATGCCAGCTCCTTTCATTCAGTCAGTAGCTTCAATCATTTCTGGACGTTTTTCAATGGCAAAAATCAATGAATATTGTAAATGCACAAACAGTAATTTCTCCGCATTGCAAGGTGCAATTCTGAAATTTTTTGCTTTTTCCTGCTCCTCTTAGCATGATAAAGAAGATTCAAAGAGAGTGAGATGCCAGCTTCTTTCATTCAGTCAGTAGCTTCAAACATTTCTGGGATATGAATAACATGATGTTTTTCAATGGCAAAAATTAATGAATATTGTAAATGCACAAACAGTAATTTCTCCGCATTGCAAGGTGCAATTCTGAAATTTTTTGCTTTTTCCTGCTCCTCTTAGCATGATAAAGAAGATTCAAAGAGAGTGAGATGCCAGCTCCTTTCATTCAGTCAGTAGCTTCAATCATTTCTGGACGTTTTTCAATGGCAAAAATCAATGAATATTGTAAATGCACAAACAGTAATTTCTCCGCATTGCAAGGTGCAATTCTGAAATTTTTTGCTTTTTCCTGCTCCTCTTAGCATGATAAAGAAGATTCAAAGAGAGTGAGATGCCAGCTCCTTTCATTCAGTCAGTAGCTTCAATCATTTCTGGATGTTTTTCAATGGCAAAAATCAATGAATATTGTAAATGCACAAACAGTAATTTCTCCGCATTGCAAGGTGCAATTCTGAAATTTTTTGCTTTTTCCTGCTCCTCTTAGCATGATAAAGAAGATTCAAAGAGAGTGAGATGCCAGCTCCTTTCATTCAGTCAGTAGCTTCAATCATTTCTGGTATATGAATAACATGATGTTTTTCAATGGCAAAAATCAATGAATATTGTAAATGCACAAACAGTAATTTCTCCGCATTGCAAGTTGCAATTCTGAATTTTTTTGCTTTTTCCTGCTCCTCTTAGCATGATAAAGAAGATTCAAAGAGAGTGAGATGCCAGCTCCTTTCATTCAGTCAGTAGCTTCAATCATTTCTGGACGTTTTTCAATGGCAAAAATCAATGAATATTGTAAATGCACAAACAGTAATTTCTCCGCATTGCAAGGTGCAATTCTGAAATTTTTTGCTTTTTCCTGCTCCTCTTAGCATGATAAAGAAGATTCAAAGAGAGTGAGATGCCAGCTCCTTTCATTCAGTCAGTAGCTTCAATCATTTCTGGACGTTTTTCAATGGCAAAAATCAATGAATATTGTAAATGCACAAACAGTAATTTCTCCGCATTGCAAGGTGCAATTCTGAAATTTTTTGCTTTTTCCTGCTCCTCTTAGCATGATAAAGAAGATTCAAAGAGAGTGAGATGCCAACTCCTTTCATTCAGTCAGTAGCTTCAAACATTTCTGGTATATGAATAACATGATGTTTTTCAATGGCAAAAATCAATGAATATTGTAAAAGCACAAACAGTAATTTCTCCGCATTGCAAGGTGCAATTCTGAAATTTTTTGCTTTTTCCTGCTCCTCTTAGCATGATAAAGAAGATTCAAAGAGAGTGTGATGCCAGCTCCTTTCATTCAGTCAGTAGCTTCAATCATTTCTGGACGTTTTTCAATGGCAAAAATCAATGAATATTGTAAATGCACAAACAGTAATTTCTCCGCATTGCAAGGTGCAATTCTGAAATTTTTTGCTTTTTCCTGCTCCTCTTAGCATGATAAAGAAGATTCAAAGAGAGTGAGATGCCAGCTCCTTTCATTCAGTCAGTAGCTTCAATCATTTCTGGTATATGAATAACATGATGTTTTTCAATGGCAAAAATCAATGAATATTGTAAATGCACAAACAGTAATTTCTCCACATTGCAAGGTGCAATTCTGAAATTTTTTGCTTTTTCCTGCTCCTCTTAGCATGATAAAGAAGATTCAAAGAGAGTGAGATGCCAGCTCCTTTCATTCAGTCAGTAGCTTCAATCTCTTCTGGACGTTTTTCAATGGCAAAAATCAATGAATATTGTAAATGCACAAACAGTAATTTCTCCGCATTGCAAGGTGCAATTCTGAAATTTTTTGCTTTTTCCTGCTCCT
This sequence comes from Phyllobates terribilis, assembly GCF_046119375.1. Taxonomy (NCBI): domain Eukaryota; kingdom Metazoa; phylum Chordata; class Amphibia; order Anura; family Dendrobatidae; genus Phyllobates; species Phyllobates terribilis. The sequence goes on from NW_027364393.1 coordinate 164,840, forward strand.
CTTAGCATGATAAAGAAGATTCAAAGAGAGTGAGATGCCAACTCCTTTCATTCAGTCAGTAGCTTCAAACATTTCTGGTATATGAATAACATGATGTTTTTCAATGGCAAAAATCAATGAATATTGTAAAAGCACAAACAGTAATTTCTCCGCATTGCAAGGTGCAATTCTGAAATTTTTTGCTTTTTCCTGCTCCTCTTAGCATGATAAAGAAGATTCAAAGAGAGTGTGATGCCAGCTCCTTTCATTCAGTCAGTAGCTTCAATCATTTCTGGACGTTTTTCAATGGCAAAAATCAATGAATATTGTAAATGCACAAACAGTAATTTCTCCGCATTGCAAGGTGCAATTCTGAAATTTTTTGCTTTTTCCTGCTCCTCTTAGCATGATAAAGAAGATTCAAAGAGAGTGAGATGCCAGCTCCTTTCATTCAGTCAGTAGCTTCAATCATTTCTGGTATATGAATAACATGATGTTTTTCAATGGCAAAAATCAATGAATATTGTAAATGCACAAACAGTAATTTCTCCACATTGCAAGGTGCAATTCTGAAATTTTTTGCTTTTTCCTGCTCCTCTTAGCATGATAAAGAAGATTCAAAGAGAGTGAGATGCCAGCTCCTTTCATTCAGTCAGTAGCTTCAATCTCTTCTGGACGTTTTTCAATGGCAAAAATCAATGAATATTGTAAATGCACAAACAGTAATTTCTCCGCATTGCAAGGTGCAATTCTGAAATTTTTTGCTTTTTCCTGCTCCTCTTAGCATGATAAAGAAGATTCAAAGAGAGCGAGATGCCAGCTCCTTTCATTCAGTCAGTAGCTTCAATCATTTCTGGTATATGAATAACATGATGTTTTTCAATGGCAAAAATCAATGAATATTGTAAATGCACAAACAGTAATTTCTCCGCATTGCAAGGTGCAATTCTGAAATTTTTTGCTTTTTCCTGCTCCTCTTAGCATGATAAAGAAGATTCAAAGAGAGTGAGATGCCAGCTCCTTTCATTCAGTCAGTAGCTTCAATCATTTCTGGACGTTTTTCAATGGCAAAAATCAATGAATATTGTAAATGCACAAACAGTAATTTCTCCGCATTGCAAGGTGCAATTCTGAAATTTTTTGCTTTTTCCTGCTCCTCTTAGCATGATAAAGAAGATTCAAAGAGAGTGAGATGCCAGCTCCTTTCATTCAGTCAGTAGCTTCAAACATTTCTGGTATATGAATAACATGATGTTTTTCAATGGCAAAAATCAATGAATATTGTAAATGCACAAACAGTAATTTCTCCGCATTGCAAGGTGCAATTCTGAAATTTTTTGCTTTTTCCTGCTCCTCTTAGCATGATAAAGAAGATTCAAAGAGAGTGAGATGCCAGCTCCTTTCATTCAGTCAGTAGCTTCAATCATTTCTGGACGTTTTTCAATGGCAAAAATCAATGAATATTGTAAATGCACAAACAGTAATTTCTCCGCATTGCAAGGTGCAATTCTGAAATTTTTTGCTTTTTCCTGCTCCTCTTAGCATGATAAAGAAGATTCAAAGAGAGTGAGATGCCAGCTCCTTTCATTCAGTCAGTAGCTTCAATCATTTCTGGACGTTTTTCAATGGCAAAAATCAATGAATATTGTAAATGCACAAACAGTAATTTCTCCGCATTGCAAGGTGCAATTCTGAAATTTTTTGCTTTTTCCTGCTCCTCTTAGCATGATAAAGAAGATTCAAAGAGAGTGAGATGCCAGCTCCTTTCATTCAGTCAGTAGCTTCAATCATTTCTGGACGTTTTTCAATGGCAAAAATCAATGAATATTGTAAATGCACAAACAGTAATTTCTCCGCATTGCAAGGTGCAATTCTGAAATTTTTTGCTTTTTCCTGCTCCTCTTAGCATGATAAAGAAGATTCAAAGAGAGTGAGATGCCAGCTCCTTTCATTCAGTCAGTAGCTTCAATCATTTCTGGACGTTTTTCAATGGCAAAAATCAATGAATATTGTAAATGCACAAACAGTAATTTCTCCGCATTGCAAGGTGCAATTCTGAAATTTTTTGCTTTTTCCTGCTCCTCTTAGCATGATAAAGAAGATTCAAAGAGAGTGAGATGCCAGCTCCTTTCATTCAGTCAGTAGCTTCAATCATTTCTGGTATATGAATAACATGATGTTTTTCAATGGCAAAAATCAATGAATATTGTAAATGCACAAACAGTAATTTCTCCGCATTGCAAGTTGCAATTCTGAAATTTTTTGATTTTTCCTGCTCCTCTTAGCAAGATAAAGAAGATTCAAAGAGAGTGAGATGCCAGCTCCTTTCATTCAGTCAGTAGCTTCAATCATTTCTGGACGTTTTTCAATGGCAAAAATCAATGAATATTGTAAATGCACAAACAGTAATTTCTCCGCATTGCAAGGTGCAATTCTGAAATTTTTTGCTTTTTCCTGCTCCTCTTAGCATGATAAAGAAGATTCAAAGAGAGTGAGATGCCAGCTCCTTTCATTCAGTCAGTAGCTTCAATCATTTCTGGACGTTTTTCAATGGCAAAAATCAATGAATATTGTAAATGCACAAACAGTAATTTCTCCGCATTGCAAGGTGCAATTCTGAAATTTTTTGCTTTTTCCTGCTCCTCTTAGCATGATAAAGAAGATTCAAAGAGAGTGAGATGCCAGCTCCTTTCATTCAGTCAGTAGCTTCAAACATTTCTGGTATATGAATAACATGATGTTTTTCAATGGCAAAAATCAATGAATATTGTAAAAGCACAAACAGTAATTTCTCCGCATTGCAAGGTGCAATTCTGAAATTTTTTGCTTTTTCCTGCTCCTCTTAGCATGATAAAGAAGATTCAAAGAGAGTGAGATGCCAGCTCCTTTCCTTCAGTCAGTAGCTTCAATCATTTCTGGACGTTTTTCAATGGCAAAAATCAATGAATATTGTAAATGCACAAACAGTAATTTCTCCGCATTACAAGGTGCAATTCTGAAATTTTTTGCTTTTTCCTGCTCCTCTTAGCATGATAAAGAAGATTCAAAGAGAGTGAGATGCCAGCTCCTTTCATTCAGTCAGTAGCTTCAATCATTTCTGGTATATGAATAACATGATGTTTTTCAATGGCAAAAATCAATGAATATTGTAAATGCACAAACAGTAATTTCTCCACATTGCAAGGTGCAATTCTGAAATTTTTTGCTTTTTCCTGCTCCTCTTAGCATGATAAAGAAGATTCAAAGAGAGTGAGATGCCAGCTCCTTTCATTCAGTCAGTAGCTTCAATCTCTTCTGGACGTTTTTCAATGGCAAAAATCAATGAATATTGTAAATGCACAAACAGTAATTTCTCCGCATTGCAAGGTGCAATTCTGAAATTTTTTGCTTTTTCCTGCTCCTCTTAGCATGATAAAGAAGATTCAAAGAGAGCGAGATGCCAGCTCCTTTCATTCAGTCAGTAGCTTCAATCATTTCTGGTATATGAATAACATGATGTTTTTCAATGGCAAAAATCAATGAATATTGTAAATGCACAAACAGTAATTTCTCCGCATTGCAAGGTGCAATTCTGAAATTTTTTGCTTTTTCCTGCTCCTCTTAGCATGATAAAGAAGATTCAAAGAGAGTGAGATGCCAGCTCCTTTCATTCAGTCAGTAGCTTCAATCATTTCTGGACGTTTTTCAATGGCAAAAATCAATGAATATTGTAAATGCACAAACAGTAATTTCTCCGCATTGCAAGGTGCAATTCTGAAATTTTTTGCTTTTTCCTGCTCCTCTTAGCATGATAAAGAAGATTCAAAGAGAGTGAGATGCCAGCTCCTTTCATTCAGTCAGTAGCTTCAAACATTTCTGGTATATGAATAACATGATGTTTTTCAATGGCAAAAATCAATGAATATTGTAAATGCACAAACAGTAATTTCTCCGCATTGCAAGGTGCAATTCTGAAATTTTTTGCTTTTTCCTGCTCCTCTTAGCATGATAAAGAAGATTCAAAGAGAGTGAGATGCCAGCTCCTTTCATTCAGTCAGTAGCTTCAATCATTTCTGGACGTTTTTCAATGGCAAAAATCAATGAATATTGTAAATGCACAAACAGTAATTTCTCCGCATTGCAAGGTGCAATTCTGAAATTTTTTGCTTTTTCCTGCTCCTCTTAGCATGATAAAGAAGATTCAAAGAGAGTGAGATGCCAGCTCCTTTCATTCAGTCAGTAGCTTCAATCATTTCTGGACGTTTTTCAATGGCAAAAATCAATGAATATTGTAAATGCACAAACAGTAATTTCTCCGCATTGCAAGGTGCAATTCTGAAATTTTTTGCTTTTTCCTGCTCCTCTTAGCATGATAAAGAAGATTCAAAGAGAGTGAGATGCCAGCTCCTTTCATTCAGTCAGTAGCTTCAATCATTTCTGGTATATGAATAACATGATGTTTTTCAATGGCAAAAATCAATGAATATTGTAAATGCACAAACAGTAATTTCTCCGCATTGCAAGTTGCAATTCTGAAATTTTTTGCTTTTTCCTGCTCCTCTTAGCATGATAAAGAAGATTCAAAGAGAGTGAGATGCCAGCTCCTTTCATTCAGTCAGTAGCTTCAATCATTTCTGGACGTTTTTCAATGGCAAAAATCAATGAATATTGTAAATGCACAAACAGTAATTTCTCCGCATTGCAAGGTGCAATTCTGAAATTTTTTGCTTTTTCCTGCTCCTCTTAGCATGATAAAGAAGATTCAAAGAGAGTGAGATGCCAGCTCCTTTCATTCAGTCAGTAGCTTCAATCATTTCTGGACGTTTTTCAATGGCAAAAATCAATGAATATTGTAAATGCACAAACAGTAATTTCTCCGCATTGCAAGGTGCAATTCTGAAATTTTTTGCTTTTTCCTGCTCCTCTTAGCATGATAAAGAAGATTCAAAGAGAGTGAGATGCCAGCTCCTTTCATTCAGTCAGTAGCTTCAAACATTTCTGGTATATGAATAACATGATGTTTTTCAATGGCAAAAATCAATGAATATTGTAAATGCACAAACAGTAATTTCTCCGCATTGCAAGGTGCAATTCTGAAATTTTTTGCTTTTTCCTGCTCCTCTTAGCATGATAAAGAAGATTCAAAGAGAGTGAGATGCCAGCTCCTTTCATTCAGTCAGTAGCTTCAATCATTTCTGGACGTTTTTCAATGGCAAAAATCAATGAATATTGTAAATGCACAAACAGTAATTTCTCCGCATTGCAAGGTGCAATTCTGAAATTTTTTGCTTTTTCCTGCTCCTCTTAGCATGATAAAGAAGATTCAAAGAGAGTGAGATGCCAGCTCCTTTCATTCAGTCAGTAGCTTCAATCATTTCTGGACGTTTTTCAATGGCAAAAATCAATGAATATTGTAAATGCACAAACAGTAATTTCTCCGCATTGCAAGGTGCAATTCTGAAATTTTTTGCTTTTTCCTGCTCCTCTTAGCATGATAAAGAAGATTCAAAGAGAGTGAGATGCCAGCTCCTTTCATTCAGTCAGTAGCTTCAAACATTTCTGGTATATGAATAACATGATGTTTTTCAATGGCAAAAATCAATGAATATTGTAAATGCACAAACAGTAATTTCTCCGCATTGCAAGGTGCAATTCTGAAATTTTTTGCTTTTTCCTGCTCCTCTTAGCATGATAAAGAAGATTCAAAGAGAGTGAGATGCCAGCTCCTTTCATTCAGTCAGTAGCTTCAATCATTTCTGGACGTTTTTCAATGGCAAAAATCAATGAATATTGTAAATGCACAAACAGTAATTTCTCCGCATTGCAAGGTGCAATTCTGAAATTTTTTGCTTTTTCCTGCTCCTCTTAGCATGATAAAGAAGATTCAAAGAGAGTGAGATGCCAGCTCCTTTCATTCAGTCAGTAGCTTCAATCATTTCTGGACGTTTTTCAATGGCAAAAATCAATGAATATTGTAAATGCACAAACAGTAATTTCTCCGCATTGCAAGGTGCAATTCTGAAATTTTTTGCTTTTTCCTGCTCCTCTTAGCATGATAAAGAAGATTCAAAGAGAGTGAGATGCCAGCTCCTTTCATTCAGTCAGTAGCTTCAATCATTTCTGGTATATGAATAACATGATGTTTTTCAATGGCAAAAATCAATGAATATTGTAAATGCACAAACAGTAATTTCTCCGCATTGCAAGTTGCAATTCTGAAATTTTTTGCTTTTTCCTGCTCCTCTTAGCATGATAAAGAAGATTCAAAGAGAGTGAGATGCCAGCTCCTTTCATTCAGTCAGTAGCTTCAATCATTTCTGGACGTTTTTCAATGGCAAAAATCAATGAATATTGTAAATGCACAGTAATTTCTCCGCATTGCAAGGTGCAATTCTGAAATTTTTTGCTTTTTCCTGCTCCTCTTAGCATGATAAAGAAGATTCAAAGAGAGTGAGATGCCAGCTCCTTTCATTCAGTCAGTAGCTTCAATCATTTCTGGACGTTTTTCAATGGCAAAAATCAATGAATATTGTAAATGCACAAACAGTAATTTCTCCGCATTGCAAGGTGCAATTCTGAAATTTTTTGCTTTTTCCTGCTCCTCTTAGCATGATAAAGAAGATTCAAAGAGAGTGAGATGCCAGCTCCTTTCATTCAGTCAGTAGCTTCAAACATTTCTGGTATATGAATAACATGATGTTTTTCAATGGCAAAAATCAATGAATATTGTAAAAGCACAAACAGTAATTTCTCCGCATTGCAAGGTGCAATTCTGAAATTTTTTGCTTTTTCCTGCTCCTCTTAGCATGATAAAGAAGATTCAAAGAGAGTGAGATGCCAGCTCCTTTCATTCAGTCAGTAGCTTCAATCATTTCTGGACGTTTTTCAATGGCAAAAATCAATGAATATTGTAAATGCACAAACAGTAATTTCTCCGCATTGCAAGGTGCAATTCTGAAATTTTTTGCTTTTTCCTGCTCCTCTTAGCATGATAAAGAAGATTCAAAGAGAGTGAGATGCCAGCTCCTTTCATTCAGTCAGTAGCTTCAATCATTTCTGGTATATGAATAACATGATGTTTTTCAATGGCAAAAATCAATGAATATTGTAAATGCACAAACAGTAATTTCTCCACATTGCAAGGTGCAATTCTGAAATTTTTTGCTTTTTCCTGCTCCTCTTAGCATGATAAAGAAGATTCAAAGAGAGTGAGATGCCAGTTCCTTTCATTCAGTCAGTAGCTTCAATCATTTCTGGATGTTTTTCAATGGCAAAAATCAATGAATATTGTAAATGCACAAACAGTAATTTCTCCGCATTGCAAGGTGCAATTCTGAAATTTTTTGCTTTTTCCTGCTCCTCTTAGCATGATAAAGAAGATTCAAAGAGAGCGAGATGCCAGCTCCTTTCATTCAGTCAGTAGCTTCAATCATTTCTGGTATATGAATAACATGATGTTTTTCAATGGCAAAAATCAATGAATATTGTAAATGCACAAACAGTAATTTCTCCGCATTGCAAGGTGCAATTCTGAAATTTTTTGCTTTTTCCTGCTCCTCTTAGCATGATAAAGAAGATTCAAAGAGAGTGAGATGCCAGCTCCTTTCATTCAGTCAGTAGCTTCAATCATTTCTGGACGTTTTTCAATGGCAAAAATCAATGAATATTGTAAATGCACAAACAGTAATTTCTCCGCATTGCAAGGTGCAATTCTGAAATTTTTTGCTTTTTCCTGCTCCTCAGCATGATAAAGAAGATTCAAAGAGAGTGAGATGCCAGCTCCTTTCATTCAGTCAGTAGCTTCAATCATTTCTGGTATATGAATAACATGATGTTTTTCAATGGCAAAAATCAATGAATATTGTAAATGCACAAACAGTAATTTCTCCGCATTGCAAGGTGCAATTCTGAAATTTTTTGCTTTTTCCTGCTCCTCTTAGCATGATAAAGAAGATTCAAAGAGAGTGAGATGCCAGCTCCTTTCATTCAGTCAGCAGCTTCAATCATTTCTGGACATTTTTCAATGGCAAAAATCAATGAATATTGTAAATGCACAAACAGTAATTTCTCCGCATTGCAAGGTGCAATTCTGAAATTTTTTGCTTTTTCCTGCTCCTCTTAGCATGATAAAGAAGATTCAAAGAGAGTGAGATGCCAGCTCCTTTCATTCAGTCAGTAGCTTCAAACATTTCTGGTATATGAATAACATGATGTTTTTCAATGGCAAAAATCAATGAATATTGTAAAAGCACAAACAGTAATTTCTCCGCATTGCAAGGTGCAATTCTGAAATTTTTTGCTTTTTCCTGCTCCTCTTAGCATGATAAAGAAGATTCAAAGAGAGTGAGATGCCAGCTCCTTTCATTCAGTCAGTAGCTTCAATCATTTCTGGACGTTTTTCAATGGCAAAAATCAATGAATATTGTAAATGCACAAACAGTAATTTCTCCGCATTGCAAGGTGCAATTCTGAAATTTTTTGCTTTTTCCTGCTCCTCTTAGCATGATAAAGAAGATTCAAAGAGAGTGAGATGCCAGCTCCTTTCATTCAGTCAGTTGCTTCAATCATTTCTGGACGTTTTTCAATGGCAAAAATCAATGAATATTGTAAATGCACAAACAGTAATTTCTCCGCATTGCAAGGTGCAATTCTGAAATTTTTTGCTTTTTCCTGCTCCTCTTAGCATGATAAAGAAGATTCAAAGAGAGTGAGATGCCAGCTCCTTTCATTCAGTCAGTAGCTTCAATCATTTCTGGACGTTTTTCAATGGCAAAAATCAATGAATATTGTAAATGCACAAACAGTAATTTCTCCGCATTGCAAGGTGCAATTCTGAAATTTTTTGCTTTTTCCTGCTCCTCTTAGCATGATAAAGAAGATTCAAAGAGAGTGAGATGCCAGCTCCTTTCATTCAGTCAGTAGCTTCAATCATTTCTGGTATATGAATAACATGATGTTTTTCAATGGCAAAAATCAATGAATATTGTAAATGCACAAACAGTAATTTCTCCGCATTGCAAGTTGCAATTCTGAAATTTTTTGCTTTTTCCTGCTCCTCTTAGCATGATAAAGAAGATTCAAAGAGTGTGAGATGCCAGCTCCTTTCATTCAGTCAGTAGCTTCAATCATTTCTGGACGTTTTTCAATGGCAAAAATCAATGAATATTGTAAATGCACAGTAATTTCTCCGCATTGCAAGGTGCAATTCTGAAATTTTTTGCTTTTTCCTGCTCCTCTTAGCATGATAAAGAAGATTCAAAGAGAGTGAGATGCCAGCTCCTTTCATTCAGTCAGTAGCTTCAATCATTTCTGGACGTTTTTCAATGGCAAAAATCAATGAATATTGTAAATGCACAAACAGTAATTTCTCCGCATTGCAAGGTGCAATTCTGAAATTTTTTGCTTTTTCCTGCTCCTCTTAGCATGATAAAGAAGATTCAAAGAGAGTGAGATGCCAGCTCCTTTCATTCAGTCAGTAGCTTCAATCATTTCTGGACGTTTTTCAATGGCAAAAATCAATGAATATTGTAAATGCACAAACAGTAATTTCTCCGCATTGCAAGGTGCAATTCTGAAATTTTTTGCTTTTTCCTGCTCCTCTTAGCATGATAAAGAAGATTCAAAGAGAGTGAGATGCCAGCTCCTTTCATTCAGTCAGTAGCTTCAATCATTTCTGGTATATGAATAACATGATGTTTTTCAATGGCAAAAATCAATGAATATTGTAAATGCACAAACAGTAATTTCTCCGCATTGCAAGGTGCAATTCTGAAATTTTTTGCTTTTTCCTGCTCCTCTTAGCATGATAAAGAAGATTCAAAGAGAGTGAGATGCCAGCTCCTTTCATTCAGTCAGCAGCTTCAATCATTTCTGGACATTTTTCAATGGCAAAAATCAATGAATATTGTAAATGCACAAACAGTAATTCCTCCGCATTGCAAGGTGCAATTCTGAAATTTTTTGCTTTTTCCTGCTCCTCTTAGCATGATAAAGAAGATTCAAAGAGAGTGAGATGCCAGCTCCTTTCATTCAGTCAGTAGCTTCAATCATTTCTGGATGTTTTTCAATGGCAAAAATCAATGAATATTGTAAATGCACAAACAGTAATTTCTCCGCATTGCAAGGTGCAATTCTTAAATTTCTTGCATTTTCCTGCTCCTCTTAGCATGATAAAGAAGATTCAAAGAGAGTGAGATGCCAGCTCCTTTCATTCAGTCAGTAGCTTCAATCATTTCTGGACGTTTTTCAATGGCAAAAATCAATGAATATTGTAAATGCACAAACAGTAATTTCTCCGCATTGCAAGGTGCAATTCTGAAATTTTTTGCTTTTTCCTGCTCCTCTTAGCATGATAAAGAAGATTCAAATAGAGTGAGATGCCAGCTCCTTTCATTCAGTCAGTAGCTTCAAACATTTCTGGTATATGAATAACATGATGTTTTTCAATGGCAAAAATCAATGAATATTGTAAATGCACAAACAGTAATTTCTCCGCATTGCAAGGTGCAATTCTGAAATTTTTTGCTTTTTCCTGCTCCTCTTAGCATGATAAAGAAGATTCAAAGAGAGTGAGATGCCAGCTCCTTTCATTCAGTCAGTAGCTTCAATCATTTCTGGACGTTTTTCAATGGCAAAAATCAATGAATATTGTAAATGCACAAACAGTAATTTCTCCGCATTGCAAGGTGCAATTCTGAAATTTTTTGCTTTTTCCTGCTCCTCTTAGCATGATAAAGAAGATTCAAAGAGAGTGAGATGCCAGCTTCTTTCATTCAGTCAGTAGCTTCAAACATTTCTGGGATATGAATAACATGATGTTTTTCAATGGCAAAAATTAATGAATATTGTAAATGCACAAACAGTAATTTCTCCGCATTGCAAGGTGCAATTCTGAAATTTTTTGCTTTTTCCTGCTCCTCTTAGCATGATAAAGAAGATTCAAAGAGAGTGAGATGCCAGCTCCTTTCATTCAGTCAGTAGCTTCAATCATTTCTGGACGTTTTTCAATGGCAAAAATCAATGAATATTGTAAATGCACAAACAGTAATTTCTCCGCATTGCAAGGTGCAATTCTGAAATTTTTTGCTTTTTCCTGCTCCTCTTAGCATGATAAAGAAGATTCAAAGAGAGTGAGATGCCAGCTCCTTTCATTCAGTCAGTAGCTTCAATCATTTCTGGACGTTTTTCAATGGCAAAAATCAATGAATATTGTAAATGCACAAACAGTAATTTCTCCGCATTGCAAGGTGCAATTCTGAAATTTTTTGCTTTTTCCTGCTCCTCTTAGCATGATAAAGAAGATTCAAAGAGAGTGAGATGCCAGCTCCTTTCATTCAGTCAGTAGCTTCAATCATTTCTGGACGTTTTTCAATGGCAAAAATCAATGAATATTGTAAATGCACAAACAGTAATTTCTCCGCATTGCAAGGTGCAATTCTGAAATTTTTTGCTTTTTCCTGCTCCTCTTAGCATGATAAAGAAGATTCAAAGAGAGTGAGATGCCAGCTCCTTTCATTCAGTCAGTAGCTTCAATCATTTCTGGTATATGAATAACATGATGTTTTTCAATGGCAAAAATCAATGAATATTGTAAATGCACAAACAGTAATTTCTCCGCATTGCAAGTTGCAATTCTGAAATTTTTTGCTTTTTCCTGCTCCTCTTAGCATGATAAAGAAGATTCAAAGAGAGTGAGATGCCAGCTCCTTTCATTCAGTCAGTAGCTTCAATCATCTCTGGACGTTTTTCAATGGCAAAAATCAATGAATATTGTAAATGCACAAACAGTAATTTCTCCGCATTGCAAGGTGCAATTCTGAAATTTTTTGCTTTTTCCTGCTCCTCTTAGCATGATAAAGAAGATTCAAAGAGAGTGAGATGCCAGCTCCTTTCATTCAGTCAGTAGCTTCAATCATTTCTGGACGTTTTTCAATGGCAAAAATCAATGAATATTGTAAATGCACAAACAGTAATTTCTCCGCATTGCAAGGTGCAATTCTGAAATTTTTTGCTTTTTCCTGCTCCTCTTAGCATGATAAAGAAGATTCAAAGAGAGTGAGATGCCAGCTCCTTTCATTCAGTCAGTAGCTTCAAACATTTCTGGTATATGAATAACATGATGTTTTTCAATGGCAAAAATCAATGAATATTGTAAAAGCACAAACAGTAATTTCTCCGCATTGCAAGGTGCAATTCTGAAATTTTTTGCTTTTTCCTGCTCCTCTTAGCATGATAAAGAAGATTCAAAGAGAGTGAGATGCCAGCTCCTTTCATTCAGTCAGTAGCTTCAATCATTTCTGGACGTTTTTCAATGGCAAAAATCAATGAATATTGTAAATGCACAAACAGTAATTTCTCCGCATTGCAAGGTGCAATTCTGAAATTTTTTGCTTTTTCCTGCTCCTCTTAGCATGATAAAGAAGATTCAAAGAGAGTGAGATGCCAGCTCCTTTCATTCAGTCAGTAGCTTCAATCATTTCTGGTATATGAATAACATGATGTTTTTCAATGGCAAAAATCAATGAATATTGTAAATGCACAAACAGTAATTTCTCCACATTGCAAGGTGCAATTCTGAAATTTTTTGCTTTTTCCTGCTCCTCTTAGCATGATAAAGAAGATTCAAAGAGAGTGAGATGCCAGCTCCTTTCATTCAGTCAGTAGCTTCAATCTCTTCTGGACGTTTTTCAATGGCAAAAATCAATGAATATTGTAAATGCACAAACAGTAATTTCTCCGCATTGCAAGGTGCAATTCTGAAATTTTTTGCTTTTTCCTGCTCCTCTTAGCATGATAAAGAAGATTCAAAGAGAGCGAGATGCCAGCTCCTTTCATTCAGTCAGTAGCTTCAATCATTTCTGGTATATGAATAACATGATGTTTTTCAATGGCAAAAATCAATGAATATTGTAAATGCACAAACAGTAATTTCTCCGCATTGCAAGGTGCAATTCTGAAATTTTTTGCTTTTTCCTGCTCCTCTTAGCATGATAAAGAAGATTCAAAGAGAGTGAGATGCCAGCTCCTTTCATTCAGTCAGTAGCTTCAATCATTTCTGGACGTTTTTCAATGGCAAAAATCAATGAATATTGTAAATGCACAAACAGTAATTTCTCCGCATTGCAAGGTGCAATTCTGAAATTTTTTGCTTTTTCCTGCTCCTCTTAGCATGATAAAGAAGATTCAAAGAGAGTGAGATGCCAGCTCCTTTCATTCAGTCAGTAGCTTCAATCATTTCTGGACGTTTTTCAATGGCAAAAATCAATGAATATTGTAAATGCACAAACAGTAATTTCTCCGCATTGCAAGGTGCAATTCTGAAATTTTTTGCTTTTTCCTGCTCCTCTTAGCATGATAAAGAAGATTCAAAGAGAGTGAGATGCCAGCTTCTTTCATTCAGTCAGTAGCTTCAAACATTTCTGGGATATGAATAACATGATGCTTTTCAATGGCAAAAATTAATGAATATTGTAAATGCACAAACAGTAATTTCTCCGCATTGCAAGGTGCAATTCTGAAATTTTTTGCTTTTTCCTGCTCCTCTTAGCATGATAAAGAAGATTCAAAGAGAGTGAGATGCCAGCTCCTTTCATTCAGTCAGTAGCTTCAATCATTTCTGGACGTTTTTCAATGGCAAAAATCAATGAATATTGTAAATGCACAAACAGTAATTTCTCCGCATTGCAAGGTGCAATTCTGAAATTTTTTGCTTTTTCCTGCTCCTCTTAGCATGATAAAGAAGATTCAAAGAGAGTGAGATGCCAGCTCCTTTCATTCAGTCAGTAGCTTCAATCATTTCTGGACGTTTTTCAATGGCAAAAATCAATGAATATTGTAAATGCACAAACAGTAATTTCTCCGCATTGCAAGGTGCAATTCTGAAATTTTTTGCTTTTTCCTGCTCCTCTTAGCATGATAAAGAAGATTCAAAGAGAGTGAGATGCCAGCTCCTTTCATTCAGTCAGTAGCTTCAATCATTTCTGGTATATGAATAACATGATGTTTTTCAATGGCAAAAATCAATGAATATTGTAAATGCACAAACAGTAATTTCTCCGCATTGCAAGGTGCAATTCTGAAATTTTTTGCTTTTTCCTGCTCCTCTTAGCATGATAAAGAAGATTCAAAGAGAGTGAGATGCCAGCTCCTTTCATTCAGTCAGTAGCTTCAATCATTTCTGGACGTTTTTCAATGGCAAAAATCAATGAATATTGTAAATGCACAAACAGTAATTTCTCCGCATTGCAAGGTGCAATTCTGAAATTTTTTGCTTTTTCCTGCTCCTCTTAGCATGATAAAGAAGATTCAAAGAGAGTGAGATGCCAGCTCCTTTCATTCAGTCAGTAGCTTCAATCATTTCTGGACGTTTTTCAATGGCAAAAATCAATGAATATTGTAAATGCACAAACAGTAATTTCTCCGCATTGCAAGGTGCAATTCTGAAATTTTTTGCTTTTTCCTGCTCCTCTTAGCATGATAAAGAAGATTCAAAGAGAGTGAGATGCCAGCTTCTTTCATTCAGTCAGTAGCTTCAAACATTTCTGGGATATGAATAACATGATGCTTTTCAATGGCAAAAATTAATGAATATTGTAAATGCACAAACAGTAATTTCTCCGCATTGCAAGGTGCAATTCTGAAATTTTTTGCTTTTTCCTGCTCCTCTTAGCATGATAAAGAAGATTCAAAGAGAGTGAGATGCCAGCTCCTTTCATTCAGTCAGTAGCTTCAATCATTTCTGGACGTTTTTCAATGGCAAAAATCAATGAATATTGTAAATGCACAAACAGTAATTTCTCCGCATTGCAAGGTGCAATTCTGAAATTTTTTGCTTTTTCCTGCTCCTCTTAGCATGATAAAGAAGATTCAAAGAGAGTGAGATGCCAGCTCCTTTCATTCAGTCAGTAGCTTCAATCATTTCTGGACGTTTTTCAATGGCAAAAATCAATGAATATTGTAAATGCACAAACAGTAATTTCTCCGCATTGCAAGGTGCAATTCTGAAATTTTTTGCTTTTTCCTGCTCCTCTTAGCATGATAAAGAAGATTCAAAGAGAGTGAGATGCCAGCTCCTTTCATTCAGTCAGTAGCTTCAATCATTTCTGGTATATGAATAACATGATGTTTTTCAATGGCAAAAATCAATGAATATTGTAAATGCACAAACAGTAATTTCTCCGCATTGCAAGTTGCAATTCTGAAATTTTTTGCTTTTTCCTGCTCCTCTTAGCATGATAAAGAAGATTCAAAGAGAGTGAGATGCCAGCTCCTTTCATTCAGTCAGTAGCTTCAATCATTTCTGGACGTTTTTCAATGGCAAAAATCAATGAATATTGTAAATGCACAAACAGTAATTTCTCCGCATTGCAAGGTGCAATTCTGAAATTTTTTGCTTTTTCCTGCTCCTCTTAGCATGATAAAGAAGATTCAAAGAGAGTGAGATGCCAGCTCCTTTCATTCAGTCAGTAGCTTCAATCATTTCTGGACGTTTTTCAATGGCAAAAATCAATGAATATTGTAAATGCACAAACAGTAATTTCTCCGCATTGCAAGGTGCAATTCTGAAATTTTTTGCTTTTTCCTGCTCCTCTTAGCATGATAAAGAAGATTCAAAGAGAGTGAGATGCCAGCTCCTTTCATTCAGTCAGTAGCTTCAAACATTTCTGGTATATGAATAACATGATGTTTTTCAATGGCAAAAATCAATGAATATTGTAAAAGCACAAACAGTAATTTCTCCGCATTGCAAGGTGCAATTCTGAAATTTTTTGCTTTTTCCTGCTCCTCTTAGCATGATAAAGAAGATTCAAAGAGAGTGAGATGCCAGCTCCTTTCATTCAGTCAGTAGCTTCAATCATTTCTGGACGTTTTTCAATGGCAAAAATCAATGAATATTGTAAATGCACAAACAGTAATTTCTCCGCATTGCAAGGTGCAATTCTGAAATTTTTTGCTTTTTCCTGCTCCTCTTAGCATGATAAAGAAGATTCAAAGAGAGTGAGATGCCAGCTCCTTTCATTCAGTCAGTAGCTTCAATCATTTCTGGTATATGAATAACATGATGTTTTTCAATGGCAAAAATCAATGAATATTGTAAATGCACAAACAGTAATTTCTCCACATTGCAAGGTGCAATTCTGAAATTTTTTGCTTTTTCCTGCTCCTCTTAGCATGATAAAGAAGATTCAAAGAGAGTGAGATGCCAGCTCCTTTCATTCAGTCAGTAGCTTCAATCATTTCTGGACGTTTTTCAATGGCAAAAATCAATGAATATTGTAAATGCACAAACAGTAATTTCTCCGCATTGCAAGGTGCAATTCTGAAATTTTTTGCTTTTTCCTGCTCCTCTTAGCATGATAAAGAAGATTCAAAGAGAGTGAGATGCCAGCTCCTTTCATTCAGTCAGTAGCTTCAAACATTTCTGGTATATGAATAACATGATGTTTTTCAATGGCAAAAATCAATGAATATTGTAAATGCACAAACAGTAATTTCTCCGCATTGCAAGGTGCAATTCTGAAATTTTTTGCTTTTTCCTGCTCCTCTTAGCATGATAAAGAAGATTCAAAGAGAGTGAGATGCCAGCTCCTTTCATTCAGTCAGTAGCTTCAATCATTTCTGGACGTTTTTCAATGGCAAAAATCAATGAATATTGTAAATGCACAAACAGTAATTTCTCCGCATTGCAAGGTGCAATTCTGAAATTTTTTGCTTTTTCCTGCTCCTCTTAGCATGATAAAGAAGATTCAAAGAGAGTGAGATGCCAGCTCCTTTCATTCAGTCAGTAGCTTCAATCATTTCTGGTATATGAATAACATGATGTTTTTCAATGGCAAAAATCAATGAATATTGTAAATGCACAAACAGTAATTTCTCCACATTGCAAGGTGCAATTCTGAAATTTTTTGCTTTTTCCTGCTCCTCTTAGCATGATAAAGAAGATTCAAAGAGAGTGAGATGCCAGCTCCTTTCATTCAGTCAGTAGCTTCAATCTCTTCTGGACGTTTTTCAATGGCAAAAATCAATGAATATTGTAAATGCACAAACAGTAATTTCTCCGCATTGCAAGGTGCAATTCTGAAATTTTTTGCTTTTTCCTGCTCCTCTTAGCATGATAAAGAAGATTCAAAGAGAGCGAGATGCCAGCTCCTTTCATTCAGTCAGTAGCTTCAATCATTTCTGGTATATGAATAACATGATGTTTTTCAATGGCAAAAATCAATGAATATTGTAAATGCACAAACAGTAATTTCTCCGCATTGCAAGGTGCAATTCTGAAATTTTTTGCTTTTTCCTGCTCCTCTTAGCATGATAAAGAAGATTCAAAGAGAGTGAGATGCCAGCTCCTTTCATTCAGTCAGTAGCTTCAATCATTTCTGGACGTTTTTCAATGGCAAAAATCAATGAATATTGTAAATGCACAAACAGTAATTTCTCCGCATTGCAAGGTGCAATTCTGAAATTTTTTGCTTTTTCCTGCTCCTCTTAGCATGATAAAGAAGATTCAAAGAGAGTGAGATGCCAGCTCCTTTCATTCAGTCAGTAGCTTCAATCATTTCTGGACGTTTTTCAATGGCAAAAATCAATGAATATTGTAAATGCACAAACAGTAATTTCTCCGCATTGCAAGGTGCAATTCTGAAATTTTTTGCTTTTTCCTGCTCCTCTTAGCATGATAAAGAAGATTCAAAGAGAGTGAGATGCCAGCTCCTTTCATTCAGTCAGTAGCTTCAATCATTTCTGGATGTTTTTCAATGGCAAAAATCAATGAATATTGTAAATGCACAAACAGTAATTTCTCCGCATTGCAAGGTGCAATTCTTAAATTTCTTGCATTTTCCTGCTCCTCTTAGCATGATAAAGAAGATTCAAAGAGAGTGAGATGCCAGCTCCTTTCATTCAGTCAGTAGCTTCAATCATTTCTGGACGTTTTTCAATGGCAAAAATCAATGAATATTGTAAATGCACAAACAGTAATTTCTCCGCATTGCAAGGTGCAATTCTGAAATTTTTTGCTTTTTCCTGCTCCTCTTAGCATGATAAAGAAGATTCAAATAGAGTGAGATGCCAGCTCCTTTCATTCAGTCAGTAGCTTCAAACATTTCTGGTATATGAATAACATGATGTTTTTCAATGGCAAAAATCAATGAATATTGTAAATGCACAAACAGTAATTTCTCCGCATTGCAAGGTGCAATTCTGAAATTTTTTGCTTTTTCCTGCTCCTCTTAGCATGATAAAGAAGATTCAAAGAGAGTGAGATGCCAGCTCCTTTCATTCAGTCAGTAGCTTCAATCATTTCTGGACGTTTTTCAATGGCAAAAATCAATGAATATTGTAAATGCACAAACAGTAATTTCTCCGCATTGCAAGGTGCAATTCTGAAATTTTTTGCTTTTTCCTGCTCCTCTTAGCATGATAAAGAAGATTCAAAGAGAGTGAGATGCCAGCTTCTTTCATTCAGTCAGTAGCTTCAAACATTTCTGGGATATGAATAACATGATGTTTTTCAATGGCAAAAATTAATGAATATTGTAAATGCACAAACAGTAATTTCTCCGCATTGCAAGGTGCAATTCTGAAATTTTTTGCTTTTTCCTGCTCCTCTTAGCATGATAAAGAAGATTCAAAGAGAGTGAGATGCCAGCTCCTTTCATTCAGTCAGTAGCTTCAATCATTTCTGGACGTTTTTCAATGGCAAAAATCAATGAATATTGTAAATGCACAAACAGTAATTTCTCCGCATTGCAAGGTGCAATTCTGAAATTTTTTGCTTTTTCCTGCTCCTCTTAGCATGATAAAGAAGATTCAAAGAGAGTGAGATGCCAGCTCCTTTCATTCAGTCAGTAGCTTCAATCATTTCTGGACGTTTTTCAATGGCAAAAATCAATGAATATTGTAAATGCACAAACAGTAATTTCTCCGCATTGCAAGGTGCAATTCTGAAATTTTTTGCTTTTTCCTGCTCCTCTTAGCATGATAAAGAAGATTCAAAGAGAGTGAGATGCCAGCTCCTTTCATTCAGTCAGTAGCTTCAATCATTTCTGGACGTTTTTCAATGGCAAAAATCAATGAATATTGTAAATGCACAAACAGTAATTTCTCCGCATTGCAAGGTGCAATTCTGAAATTTTTTGCTTTTTCCTGCTCCTCTTAGCATGATAAAGAAGATTCAAAGAGAGTGAGATGCCAGCTCCTTTCATTCAGTCAGTAGCTTCAATCATTTCTGGTATATGAATAACATGATGTTTTTCAATGGCAAAAATCAATGAATATTGTAAATGCACAAACAGTAATTTCTCCGCATTGCAAGTTGCAATTCTGAAATTTTTTGCTTTTTCCTGCTCCTCTTAGCATGATAAAGAAGATTCAAAGAGAGTGAGATGCCAGCTCCTTTCATTCAGTCAGTAGCTTCAATCATCTCTGGACGTTTTTCAATGGCAAAAATCAATGAATATTGTAAATGCACAAACAGTAATTTCTCCGCATTGCAAGGTGCAATTCTGAAATTTTTTGCTTTTTCCTGCTCCTCTTAGCATGATAAAGAAGATTCAAAGAGAGTGAGATGCCAGCTCCTTTCATTCAGTCAGTAGCTTCAATCATTTCTGGACGTTTTTCAATGGCAAAAATCAATGAATATTGTAAATGCACAAACAGTAATTTCTCCGCATTGCAAGGTGCAATTCTGAATTTTTTTGCTTTTTCCTGCTCCTCTTAGCATGATAAAGAAGATTCAAAGAGAGTGAGATGCCAGCTCCTTTCATTCAGTCAGTAGCTTCAAACATTTCTGGTATATGAATAACATGATGTTTTTCAATGGCAAAAATCAATGAATATTGTAAAAGCACAAACAGTAATTTCTCCGCATTGCAAGGTGCAATTCTGAAATTTTTTGCTTTTTCCTGCTCCTCTTAGCATGATAAAGAAGATTCAAAGAGAGTGAGATGCCAGCTCCTTTCATTCAGTCAGTAGCTTCAATCATTTCTGGACGTTTTTCAATGGCAAAAATCAATGAATATTGTAAATGCACAAACAGTAATTTCTCCGCATTGCAAGGTGCAATTCTGAAATTTTTTGCTTTTTCCTGCTCCTCTTAGCATGATAAAGAAGATTCAAAGAGAGTGAGATGCCAGCTCCTTTCATTCAGTCAGTAGCTTCAATCATTTCTGGTATATGAATAACATGATGTTTTTCAATGGCAAAAATCAATGAATATTGTAAATGCACAAACAGTAATTTCTCCACATTGCAAGGTGCAATTCTGAAATTTTTTGCTTTTTCCTGCTCCTCTTAGCATGATAAAGAAGATTCAAAGAGAGTGAGATGCCAGCTCCTTTCATTCAGTCAGTAGCTTCAATCTCTTCTGGACGTTTTTCAATGGCAAAAATCAATGAATATTGTAAATGCACAAACAGTAATTTCTCCGCATTGCAAGGTGCAATTCTGAAATTTTTTGCTTTTTCCTGCTCCTCTTAGCATGATAAAGAAGATTCAAAGAGAGCGAGATGCCAGCTCCTTTCATTCAGTCAGTAGCTTCAATCATTTCTGGTATATGAATAACATGATGTTTTTCAATGGCAAAAATCAATGAATATTGTAAATGCACAAACAGTAATTTCTCCGCATTGCAAGGTGCAATTCTGAAATTTTTTGCTTTTTCCTGCTCCTCTTAGCATGATAAAGAAGATTCAAAGAGAGTGAGATGCCAGCTCCTTTCATTCAGTCAGTAGCTTCAATCATTTCTGGACGTTTTTCAATGGCAAAAATCAATGAATATTGTAAATGCACAAACAGTAATTTCTCCGCATTGCAAGGTGCAATTCTGAAATTTTTTGCTTTTTCCTGCTCCTCTTAGCATGATAAAGAAGATTCAAAGAGAGTGAGATGCCAGCTCCTTTCATTCAGTCAGTAGCTTCAATCATTTCTGGACGTTTTTCAATGGCAAAAATCAATGAATATTGTAAATGCACAAACAGTAATTTCTCCGCATTGCAAGGTGCAATTCTGAAATTTTTTGCTTTTTCCTGCTCCTCTTAGCATGATAAAGAAGATTCAAAGAGAGTGAGATGCCAGCTTCTTTCATTCAGTCAGTAGCTTCAAACATTTCTGGGATATGAATAACATGATGCTTTTCAATGGCAAAAATTAATGAATATTGTAAATGCACAAACAGTAATTTCTCCGCATTGCAAGGTGCAATTCTGAAATTTTTTGCTTTTTCCTGCTCCTCTTAGCATGATAAAGAAGATTCAGAGAGAGTGAGATGCCAGCTCCTTTCATTCAGTCAGTAGCTTCAATCATTTCTGGACGTTTTTCAATGGCAAAAATCAATGAATATTGTAAATGCACAAACAGTAATTTCTCCGCATTGCAAGGTGCAATTCTGAAATTTTTTGCTTTTTCCTGCTCCTCTTAGCATGATAAAGAAGATTCAAAGAGAGTGAGATGCCAGCTCCTTTCATTCAGTCAGTAGCTTCAATCATTTCTGGACGTTTTTCAATGGCAAAAATCAATGAATATTGTAAATGCACAAACAGTAATTTCTCCGCATTGCAAGGTGCAATTCTGAAATTTTTTGCTTTTTCCTGCTCCTCTTAGCATGATAAAGAAGATTCAAAGAGAGTGAGATGCCAGCTCCTTTCATTCAGTCAGTAGCTTCAATCATTTCTGGTATATGAATAACATGATGTTTTTCAATGGCAAAAATCAATGAATATTGTAAATGCACAAACAGTAATTTCTCCGCATTGCAAGTTGCAATTCTGAAATTTTTTGCTTTTTCCTGCTCCTCTTAGCATGATAAAGAAGATTCAAAGAGAGTGAGATGCCAGCTCCTTTCATTCAGTCAGTAGCTTCAATCATTTCTGGACGTTTTTCAATGGCAAAAATCAATGAATATTGTAAATGCACAAACAGTAATTTCTCCGCATTGCAAGGTGCAATTCTGAAATTTTTTGCTTTTTCCTGCTCCTCTTAGCATGATAAAGAAGATTCAAAGAGAGTGAGATGCCAGCTCCTTTCATTCAGTCAGTAGCTTCAATCATTTCTGGACGTTTTTCAATGGCAAAAATCAATGAATATTGTAAATGCACAAACAGTAATTTCTCCGCATTGCAAGGTGCAATTCTGAAATTTTTTGCTTTTTCCTGCTCCTCTTAGCATGATAAAGAAGATTCAAAGAGAGTGAGATGCCAGCTCCTTTCATTCAGTCAGTAGCTTCAAACATTTCTGGTATATGAATAACATGATGTTTTTCAATGGCAAAAATCAATGAATATTGTAAAAGCACAAACAGTAATTTCTCCGCATTGCAAGGTGCAATTCTGAAATTTTTTGCTTTTTCCTGCTCCTCTTAGCATGATAAAGAAGATTCAAAGAGAGTGAGATGCCAGCTCCTTTCATTCAGTCAGTAGCTTCAATCATTTCTGGACGTTTTTCAATGGCAAAAATCAATGAATATTGTAAATGCACAAACAGTAATTTCTCCGCATTGCAAGGTGCAATTCTGAAATTTTTTGCTTTTTCCTGCTCCTCTTAGCATGATAAAGAAGATTCAAAGAGAGTGAGATGCCAGCTCCTTTCATTCAGTCAGTAGCTTCAATCATTTCTGGTATATGAATAACATGATGTTTTTCAATGGCAAAAATCAATGAATATTGTAAATGCACAAACAGTAATTTCTCCACATTGCAAGGTGCAATTCTGAAATTTTTTGCTTTTTCCTGCTCCTCTTAGCATGATAAAGAAGATTCAAAGAGAGTGAGATGCCAGCTCCTTTCATTCAGTCAGTAGCTTCAATCATTTCTGGACGTTTTTCAATGGCAAAAATCAATGAATATTGTAAATGCACAAACAGTAATTTCTCCGCATTGCAAGGTGCAATTCTGAAATTTTTTGCTTTTTCCTGCTCCTCTTAGCATGATAAAGAAGATTCAAAGAGAGTGAGATGCCAGCTCCTTTCATTCAGTCAGTAGCTTCAAACATTTCTGGTATATGAATAACATGATGTTTTTCAATGGCAAAAATCAATGAATATTGTAAATGCACAAACAGTAATTTCTCCGCATTGCAAGGTGCAATTCTGAAATTTTTTGCTTTTTCCTGCTCCTCTTAGCATGATAAAGAAGATTCAAAGAGAGTGAGATGCCAGCTCCTTTCATTCAGTCAGTAGCTTCAATCATTTCTGGACGTTTTTCAATGGCAAAAATCAATGAATATTGTAAATGCACAAACAGTAATTTCTCCGCATTGCAAGGTGCAATTCTGAAATTTTTTGCTTTTTCCTGCTCCTCTTAGCATGATAAAGAAGATTCAAAGAGAGTGAGATGCCAGCTCCTTTCATTCAGTCAGTAGCTTCAATCATTTCTGGTATATGAATAACATGATGTTTTTCAATGGCAAAAATCAATGAATATTGTAAATGCACAAACAGTAATTTCTCCACATTGCAAGGTGCAATTCTGAAATTTTTTGCTTTTTCCTGCTCCTCTTAGCATGATAAAGAAGATTCAAAGAGAGTGAGATGCCAGCTCCTTTCATTCAGTCAGTAGCTTCAATCTCTTCTGGACGTTTTTCAATGGCAAAAATCAATGAATATTGTAAATGCACAAACAGTAATTTCTCCGCATTGCAAGGTGCAATTCTGAAATTTTTTGCTTTTTCCTGCTCCTCTTAGCATGATAAAGAAGATTCAAAGAGAGCGAGATGCCAGCTCCTTTCATTCAGTCAGTAGCTTCAATCATTTCTGGTATATGAATAACATGATGTTTTTCAATGGCAAAAATCAATGAATATTGTAAATGCACAAACAGTAATTTCTCCGCATTGCAAGGTGCAATTCTGAAATTTTTTGCTTTTTCCTGCTCCTCTTAGCATGATAAAGAAGATTCAAAGAGAGTGAGATGCCAGCTCCTTTCATTCAGACAGTAGCTTCAATCATTTCTGGACGTTTTTCAATGGCAAAAATCAATGAATATTGTAAATGCACAAACAGTAATTTCTCCGCATTGCAAGGTGCAATTCTGAAATTTTTTGCTTTTTCCTGCTCCTCTTAGCATGATAAAGAAGATTCAAAGAGAGTGAGATGCCAGCTCCTTTCATTCAGTCAGTAGCTTCAATCATTTCTGGACGTTTTTCAATGGCAAAAATCAATGAATATTGTAAATGCACAAACAGTAATTTCTCCGCATTGCAAGGTGCAATTCTGAAATTTTTTGCTTTTTCCTGCTCCTCTTAGCATGATAAAGAAGATTCAAAGAGAGTGAGATGCCAGCTTCTTTCATTCAGTCAGTAGCTTCAAACATTTCTGGGATATGAATAACATGATGCTTTTCAATGGCAAAAATTAATGAATATTGTAAATGCACAAACAGTAATTTCTCCGCATTGCAAGGTGCAATTCTGAAATTTTTTGCTTTTTCCTGCTCCTCTTAGCATGATAAAGAAGATTCAAAGAGAGTGAGATGCCAGCTCCTTTCATTCAGTCAGTAGCTTCAATCATTTCTGGACGTTTTTCAATGGCAAAAATCAATGAATATTGTAAATGCGCAAACAGTAATTTCTCCGCATTGCAAGGTGCAATTCTGAAATTTTTTGCTTTTTCCTGCTCCTCTTAGCATGATAAAGAAGATTCAAAGAGAGTGAGATGCCAGCTCCTTTCATTCAGTCAGTAGCTTCAATCATTTCTGGACGTTTTTCAATGGCAAAAATCAATGAATATTGTAAATGCACAAACAGTAATTTCTCCGCATTGCAAGGTGCAATTCTGAAATTTTTTGCTTTTTCCTGCTCCTCTTAGCATGATAAAGAAGATTCAAAGAGAGTGAGATGCCAGCTCCTTTCATTCAGTCAGTAGCTTCAATCATTTCTGGTATATGAATAACATGATGTTTTTCAATGGCAAAAATCAATGAATATTGTAAATGCACAAACAGTAATTTCTCCGCATTGCAAGTTGCAATTCTGAAATTTTTTGCTTTTTCCTGCTCCTCTTAGCATGATAAAGAAGATTCAAAGAGAGTGAGATGCCAGCTCCTTTCATTCAGTCAGTAGCTTCAATCATTTCTGGACGTTTTTCAATGGCAAAAATCAATGAATATTGTAAATGCACAAACAGTAATTTCTCCGCATTGCAAGGTGCAATTCTGAAATTTTTTGCTTTTTCCTGCTCCTCTTAGCATGATAAAGAAGATTCAAAGAGAGTGAGATGCCAGCTCCTTTCATTCAGTCAGTAGCTTCAATCATTTCTGGACGTTTTTCAATGGCAAAAATCAATGAATATTGTAAATGCACAAACAGTAATTTCTCCGCATTGCAAGGTGCAATTCTGAAATTTTTTGCTTTTTCCTGCTCCTCTTAGCATGATAAAGAAGATTCAAAGAGAGTGAGATGCCAGCTCCTTTCATTCAGTCAGTAGCTTCAAACATTTCTGGTATATGAATAACATGATGTTTTTCAATGGCAAAAATCAATGAATATTGTAAAAGCACAAACAGTAATTTCTCCGCATTGCAAGGTGCAATTCTGAAATTTTTTGCTTTTTCCTGCTCCTCTTAGCATGATAAAGAAGATTCAAAGAGAGTGAGATGCCAGCTCCTTTCATTCAGTCAGTAGCTTCAATCATTTCTGGACGTTTTTCAATGGCAAAAATCAATGAATATTGTAAATGCACAAACAGTAATTTCTCCGCATTGCAAGGTGCAATTCTGAAATTTTTTGCTTTTTCCTGCTCCTCTTAGCATGATAAAGAAGATTCAAAGAGAGTGAGATGCCAGCTCCTTTCATTCAGTCAGTAGCTTCAATCATTTCTGGTATATGAATAACATGATGTTTTTCAATGGCAAAAATCAATGAATATTGTAAATGCACAAACAGTAATTTCTCCACATTGCAAGGTGCAATTCTGAAATTTTTTGCTTTTTCCTGCTCCTCTTAGCATGATAAAGAAGATTCAAAGAGAGTGAGATGCCAGCTCCTTTCATTCAGTCAGTAGCTTCAATCATTTCTGGACGTTTTTCAATGGCAAAAATCAATGAATATTGTAAATGCACAAACAGTAATTTCTCCGCATTGCAAGGTGCAATTCTGAAATTTTTTGCTTTTTCCTGCTCCTCTTAGCATGATAAAGAAGATTCAAAGAGAGTGAGATGCCAGCTCCTTTCATTCAGTCAGTAGCTTCAAACATTTCTGGTATATGAATAACATGATGTTTTTCAATGGCAAAAATCAATGAATATTGTAAATGCACAAACAGTAATTTCTCCGCATTGCAAGGTGCAATTCTGAAATTTTTTGCTTTTTCCTGCTCCTCTTAGCATGATAAAGAAGATTCAAAGAGAGTGAGATGCCAGCTCCTTTCATTCAGTCAGTAGCTTCAATCATTTCTGGAAGTTTTTCAATGGCAAAAATCAATGAATATTGTAAATGCACAAACAGTAATTTCTCCGCATTGCAAGGTGCAATTCTGAAATTTTTTGCTTTTTCCTGCTCCTCTTAGCATGATAAAGAAGATTCAAAGAGAGTGAGATGCCAGCTCCTTTCATTCAGTCAGTAGCTTCAATCATTTCTGGACGTTTTTCAATGGCAAAAATCAATGAATATTGTAAATGCACAAACAGTAATTTCTCCGCATTGCAAGGTGCAATTCTGAAATTTTTTGCTTTTTCCTGCTCCTCTTAGCATGATAAAGAAGATTCAAAGAGAGTGAGATGCCAGCTCCTTTCATTCAGTCAGTAGCTTCAATCATTTCTGGACGTTTTTCAATGGCAAAAATCAATGAATATTGTAAATGCACAAACAGTAATTTCTCCGCATTGCAAGGTGCAATTCTGAAATTTTTTGCTTTTTCCTGCTCCTCTTAGCATGATAAAGAAGATTCAAAGAGAGTGAGATGCCAGCTCCTTTCATTCAGTCAGTAGCTTCAAACATTTCTGGTATATGAATAACATGATGTTTTTCAATGGCAAAAATCAATGAATATTGTAAAAGCACAAACAGTAATTTCTCCGCATTGCAAGGTGCAATTCTGAAATTTTTTGCTTTTTCCTGCTCCTCTTAGCATGATAAAGAAGATTCAAAGAGAGTGAGATGCCAGCTCCTTTCATTCAGTCAGTAGCTTCAATCATTTCTGGACGTTTTTCAATGGCAAAAATCAATGAATATTGTAAATGCACAAACAGTAATTTCTCCGCATTGCAAGGTGCAATTCTGAAATTTTTTGCTTTTTCCTGCTCCTCTTAGCATGATAAAGAAGATTCAAAGAGAGTGAGATGCCAGCTCCTTTCATTCAGTCAGTAGCTTCAATCATTTCTGGTATATGAATAACATGATGTTTTTCAATGGCAAAAATCAATGAATATTGTAAATGCACAAACAGTAATTTCTCCACATTGCAAGGTGCAATTCTGAAATTTTTTGCTTTTTCCTGCTCCTCTTAGCATGATAAAGAAGATTCAAAGAGAGTGAGATGCCAGCTCCTTTCATTCAGTCAGTAGCTTCAATCTCTTCTGGACGTTTTTCAATGGCAAAAATCAATGAATATTGTAAATGCACAAACAGTAATTTCTCCGCATTGCAAGGTGCAATTCTGAAATTTTTTGCTTTTTCCTGCTCCTCTTAGCATGATAAAGAAGATTCAAAGAGAGCGAGATGCCAGCTCCTTTCATTCAGTCAGTAGCTTCAATCATTTCTGGTATATGAATAACATGATGTTTTTCAATTTCAAAAATCAATGAATATTGTAAATGCACAAACAGTAATTTCTCCGCATTGCAAGGTGCAATTCTGAAATTTTTTGCTTTTTCCTGCTCCTCTTAGCATGATAAAGAAGATTCAAAGAGAGTGAGATGCCAGCTCCTTTCATTCAGTCAGTAGCTTCAATCATTTCTGGACGTTTTTCAATGGCAAAAATCAATGAATATTGTAAATGCACAAACAGTAATTTCTCCGCATTGCAAGGTGCAATTCTGAAATTTTTTGCTTTTTCCTGCTCCTCTTAGCATGATAAAGAAGATTCAAAGAGAGTGAGATGCCAGCTCCTTTCATTCAGTCAGTAGCTTCAAACATTTCTGGTATATGAATAACATGATGTTTTTCAATGGCAAAAATCAATGAATATTGTAAATGCACAAACAGTAATTTCTCCGCATTGCAAGGTGCAATTCTGAAATTTTTTGCTTTTTCCTGCTCCTCTTAGCATGATAAAGAAGATTCAAAGAGAGTGAGATGCCAGCTCCTTTCATTCAGTCAGTAGCTTCAATCATTTCTGGACGTTTTTCAATGGCAAAAATCAATGAATATTGTAAATGCACAAACAGTAATTTCTCCGCATTGCAAGGTGCAATTCTGAAATTTTTTGCTTTTTCCTGCTCCTCTTAGCATGATAAAGAAGATTCAAAGAGAGTGAGATGCCAGCTCCTTTCATTCAGTCAGTAGCTTCAATCATTTCTGGACGTTTTTCAATGGCAAAAATCAATGAATATTGTAAATGCACAAACAGTAATTTCTCCGCATTGCAAGGTGCAATTCTGAAATTTTTTGCTTTTTCCTGCTCCTCTTAGCATGATAAAGAAGATTCAAAGAGAGTGAGATGCCAGCTCCTTTCATTCAGTCAGTAGCTTCAATCATTTCTGGTATATGAATAACATGATGTTTTTCAATGGCAAAAATCAATGAATATTGTAAATGCACAAACAGTAATTTCTCCGCATTGCAAGGTGCAATTCTGAAATTTTTTGCTTTTTCCTGCTCCTCTTAGCATGATAAAGAAGATTCAAAGAGAGTGAGATGCCAGCTCCTTTCATTCAGTCAGCAGCTTCAATCATTTCTGGACATTTTTCAATGGCAAAAATCAATGAATATTGTAAATGCACAAACAGTAATTTCTCCGCATTGCAAGGTGCAATTCTGAAATGTTTTGCTTTTTCCTGCTCCTCTTAGCATGATAAAGAAGATTCAAAGAGAGTGAGATGCCAGCTCCTTTCATTCAGTCAGTAGCTTCAAACATTTCTGGTATATGAATAACATGATTTGTTTCAATGGCAAAAATCAATGAATATTGTAAAAGCACAAACAGTAATTTCTCCGCATTGCAAGGTGCAATTCTGAAATTTTTTGCTTTTTCCTGCTCCTCTTAGCATGATAAAGAAGATTCAAAGAGAGTGAGATGCCAGCTCCTTTCATTCAGTCAGTAGCTTCAATCATTTCTGGACGTTTTTCAATGGCAAAAATCAATGAATATTGTAAATGCACAAACAGTAATTTCTCCGCATTGCAAGGTGCCATTCTGAAATTTTTTGCTTTTTCCTGCTCCTCTTAGCATGATAAAGAAGATTCAAAGAGAGTGAGATTCCAGCTCCTTTCATTCAGTCAGTAGCTTCAATCATTTCTGGTATATGAATAACATGATGTTTTTCAATGGCAAAAATCAATGAATATTGTAAATGCACAAACAGTAATTTCTCCGCATTGCAAGTTGCAATTCTGAAATTTTTTGCTTTTTCCTGCTCCTCTTAGCATGATAAAGAAGATTCAAAGAGAGTGAGATGCCAGCTCCTTTCATTCAGTCAGTAGCTTCAATTATTTCTGGACGTTTTTCAATGGCAAAAATCAATGAATATTGTAAATGCACAAACAGTAATTTCTCCGCATTGCAAGGTGCAATTCTGAAATTTTTTGCTTTTTCCTGCTCCTCTTAGCATGATAAAGAAGATTCAAAGAGAGTGAGATGCCAGCTCCTTTCATTCAGTCAGTTGCTTCAATCATTTCTGGACGTTTTTCAATGGCAAAAATCAGTGAATATTGTAAATGCACAAACAGTAATTTCTCCGCATTGCAAGGTGCAATTCTGAAATTTTTTGCTTTTTCCTGCTCCTCTTAGCATGATAAAGAAGATTCAAAGAGAGTGAGATGCCAGCTCCTTTCATTCAGTCAGTAGCTTCAATCATTTCTGGACGTTTTTCAATGGCAAAAATCAATGAATATTGTAAATGCACAAACAGTAATTTCTCCGCATTGCAAGGTGCAATTCTGAAATTTTTTGCTTTTTCCTGCTCCTCTTTGCATGATAAAGAAGATTCAAAGAGAGTGAGATGCCAGCTCCTTTCATTCAGTCAGTAGCTTCAATCATTTCTGGTATATGAATAACATGATGTTTTTCAATGGCAAAAATCAATGAATATTGTAAATGCACAAACAGTAATTTCTCCGCATTGCAAGGTGCAATTCTGAAATTTTTGGCTTTTTCCTGCTCCTCTTAGCATGATAAAGAAGATTCAAAGAGAGTGAGATGCCAGCTCCTTTCATTCAGTCAGTAGCTTCAATCATTTCTGGATGTTTTTCAATGGCAAAAATCAATGAATATTGTAAATGCACAAACAGTAATTTCTCCGCATTGCAAGGTGCAATTCTGAAATTTTTTGCTTTTTCCTGCTCCTCTTAGCATGATAAAGAAGATTCAAAGAGAGTGAGATGCCAGCTCCTTTCATTCAGTCAGTAGCTTCAATCATTTCTGGACGTTTTTCAATGGCAAAAATCAATGAATATTGTAAATGCACAAACAGTAATTTCTCCGCATTGCAAGGTGCAATTCTGAAATTTTTTGCTTTTTCCTGCTCCTCTTAGCATGATAAAGAAGATTCAAAGAGAGTGAGATGCCAGCTCCTTTCATTCAGTCAGTAGCTTCAAACATTTCTGGTATATGAATAACATGATGTTTTTCAATGGCAAAAATCAATGAATATTGTAAAAGCACAAACAGTAATTTCTCCGCATTGCAAGGTGCAATTCTGAAATTTTTTGCTTTTTCCTGCTCCTCTTAGCATGATAAAGAAGATTCAAAGAGAGTGAGATGCCAGCTCCTTTCATTCAGTCAGTAGCTTCAATCATTTCTGGTATATGAATAACATGATGTTTTTCAATGGCAAAAATCAATGAATATTGTAAATGCACAAACAGTAATTTCTCCGCATTGCAAGTTGCAATTCTGAAATTTTTTGCTTTTTCCTGCTCCTCTTAGCATGATAAAGAAGATTCAAAGAGAGTGAGATGCCAGCTCCTTTCATTCAGTCAGTAGCTTCAATCATTTCTGGACGTTTTTCAATGGCAAAAATCAATGAATATTGTAAATGCACAAACAGTAATTTCTCCGCATTGCAAGGTGCAATTCTGAAATTTTTTGCTTTTTCCTGCTCCTCTTAGCATGATAAAGAAGATTCAAAGAGAGTGAGATGCCAGCTCCTTTCATTCAGTCAGTAGCTTCAATCATTTCTGGACGTTTTTCAATGGCAAAAATCAATGAATATTGTAAATGCACAAACAGTAATTTCTCCGCATTGCAAGGTGCAATTCTGAAATTTTTTGCTTTTTCCTGCTCCTCTTAGCATGATAAAGAAGATTCAAAGAGAGTGAGATGCCAGCTCCTTTCATTCAGTCAGTAGCTTCAAACATTTCTGGTATATGAATAACATGATGTTTTTCAATGGCAAAAATCAATGAATATTGTAAAAGCACAAACAGTAATTTCTCCGCATTGCAAGGTGCAATTCTGAAATTTTTTGCTTTTTCCTGCTCCTCTTAGCATGATAAAGAAGATTCAAAGAGAGTGAGATGCCAGCTCCTTTCATTCAGTCAGTAGCTTCAATCATTTCTGGTATATGAATAACATGATGTTTTTCAATGGCAAAAATCAATGAATATTGTAAATGCACAAACAGTAATTTCTCCACATTGCAAGGTGCAATTCTGAAATTTTTTGCTTTTTCCTGCTCCTCTTAGCATGATAAAGAAGATTCAAAGAGAGTGAGATGCCAGCTCCTTTCATTCAGTCAGTAGCTTCAATCATTTCTGGACGTTTTTCAATGGCAAAAATCAATGAATATTGTAAATGCACAAACAGTAATTTCTCCGCATTGCAAGGTGCAATTCTAAAATTTTTTGCTTTTTCCTGCTCCTCTTAGCATGATAAAGAAGATTCAAAGAGAGCGAGATGCCAGCTCCTTTCATTCAGTCAGTAGCTTCAATCATTTCTGGTATATGAATAACATGATGTTTTTCAATGGCAAAAATCAATGAATATTGTAAAAGCACAAACAGTAATTTCTCCGCATTGCAAGGTGCAATTCTGAAATTTTTTGCTTTTTCCTGCTCCTCTTAGCATGATAAAGAAGATTCAAAGAGAGTGAGATGCCAGCTCCTTTCATTCAGTCAGTAGCTTCAATCATTTCTGGTATATGAATAACATGATGTTTTTCAATGGCAAAAATCAATGAATATTGTAAATGCACAAACAGTAATTTCTCCACATTGCAAGGTGCAATTCTGAAATTTTTTGCTTTTTCCTGCTCCTCTTAGCATGATAAAGAAGATTCAAAGAGAGTGAGATGCCAGCTCCTTTCATTCAGTCAGTAGCTTCAATCATTTCTGGACGTTTTTCAATGGCAAAAATCAATGAATATTGTAAATGCACAAACAGTAATTTCTCCGCATTGCAAGGTGCAATTCTGAAATTTTTTGCTTTTTCCTGCTCCTCTTAGCATGATAAAGAAGATTCAAAGAGAGTGAGATGCCAGCTCCTTTCATTCAGTCAGTAGCTTCAATCATTTCTGGTATATGAATAACATGATGTTTTTCAATGGCAAAAATCAATGAATATTGTAAATGCACAAACAGTAATTTCTCCGCATTGCAAGGTGCAATTCTGAAATTTTTTGCTTTTTCCTGCTCCTCTTAGCATGATAAAGAAGATTCAAAGAGAGTGAGATGCCAGCTCCTTTCATTCAGTCAGCAGCTTCAATCATTTCTGGACATTTTTCAATGGCAAAAATCAATGAATATTGTAAATGCACAAACAGTAATTTCTCCGCATTGCAAGGTGCAATTCTGAAATGTTTTGCTTTTTCCTGCTCCTCTTAGCATGATAAAGAAGATTCAAAGAGAGTGAGATGCCAGCTCCTTTCATTCAGTCAGTAGCTTCAAACATTTCTGGTATATGAATAACATGATTTGTTTCAATGGCAAAAATCAATGAATATTGTAAAAGCACAAACAGTAATTTCTCCGCATTGCAAGGTGCAATTCTGAAATTTTTTGCTTTTTCCTGCTCCTCTTAGCATGATAAAGAAGATTCAAAGAGAGTGAGATGCCAGCTCCTTTCATTCAGTCAGTAGCTTCAATCATTTCTGGACGTTTTTCAATGGCAAAAATCAATGAATATTGTAAATGCACAAACAGTAATTTCTCCGCATTGCAAGGTGCCATTCTGAAATTTTTTGCTTTTTCCTGCTCCTCTTAGCATGATAAAGAAGATTCAAAGAGAGTGAGATTCCAGCTCCTTTCATTCAGTCAGTAGCTTCAATCATTTCTGGTATATGAATAACATGATGTTTTTCAATGGCAAAAATCAATGAATATTGTAAATGCACAAACAGTAATTTCTCCGCATTGCAAGTTGCAATTCTGAAATTTTTTGCTTTTTCCTGCTCCTCTTAGCATGATAAAGAAGATTCAAAGAGAGTGAGATGCCAGCTCCTTTCATTCAGTCAGTAGCTTCAATTATTTCTGGACGTTTTTCAATGGCAAAAATCAATGAATATTGTAAATGCACAAACAGTAATTTCTCCGCATTGCAAGGTGCAATTCTGAAATTTTTTGCTTTTTCCTGCTCCTCTTAGCATGATAAAGAAGATTCAAAGAGAGTGAGATGCCAGCTCCTTTCATTCAGTCAGTTGCTTCAATCATTTCTGGACGTTTTTCAATGGCAAAAATCAGTGAATATTGTAAATGCACAAACAGTAATTTCTCCGCATTGCAAGGTGCAATTCTGAAATTTTTTGCTTTTTCCTGCTCCTCTTAGCATGATAAAGAAGATTCAAAGAGAGTGAGATGCCAGCTCCTTTCATTCAGTCAGTAGCTTCAATCATTTCTGGACGTTTTTCAATGGCAAAAATCAATGAATATTGTAAATGCACAAACAGTAATTTCTCCGCATTGCAAGGTGCAATTCTGAAATTTTTTGCTTTTTCCTGCTCCTCTTTGCATGATAAAGAAGATTCAAAGAGAGTGAGATGCCAGCTCCTTTCATTCAGTCAGTAGCTTCAATCATTTCTGGTATATGAATAACATGATGTTTTTCAATGGCAAAAATCAATGAATATTGTAAATGCACAAACAGTAATTTCTCCGCATTGCAAGGTGCAATTCTGAAATTTTTGGCTTTTTCCTGCTCCTCTTAGCATGATAAAGAAGATTCAAAGAGAGTGAGATGCCAGCTCCTTTCATTCAGTCAGTAGCTTCAATCATTTCTGGATGTTTTTCAATGGCAAAAATCAATGAATATTGTAAATGCACAAACAGTAATTTCTCCGCATTGCAAGGTGCAATTCTGAAATTTTTTGCTTTTTCCTGCTCCTCTTAGCATGATAAAGAAGATTCAAAGAGAGTGAGATGCCAGCTCCTTTCATTCAGTCAGTAGCTTCAAACATTTCTGGTATATGAATAACATGATGTTTTTCAATGGCAAAAATCAATGAATATTGTAAAAGCACAAACAGTAATTTCTCCGCATTGCAAGGTGCAATTCTGAAATTTTTTGCTTTTTCCTGCTCCTCTTAGCATGATAAAGAAGATTCAAAGAGAGTGAGATGCCAGCTCCTTTCATTCAGTCAGTAGCTTCAATCATTTCTGGTATATGAATAACATGATGTTTTTCAATGGCAAAAATCAATGAATATTGTAAATGCACAAACAGTAATTTCTCCGCATTGCAAGTTGCAATTCTGAAATTTTTTGCTTTTTCCTGCTCCTCTTAGCATGATAAAGAAGATTCAAAGAGAGTGAGATGCCAGCTCCTTTCATTCAGTCAGTAGCTTCAATCATTTCTGGACGTTTTTCAATGGCAAAAATCAATGAATATTGTAAATGCACAAACAGTAATTTCTCCGCATTGCAAGGTGCAATTCTGAAATTTTTTGCTTTTTCCTGCTCCTCTTAGCATGATAAAGAAGATTCAAAGAGAGTGAGATGCCAGCTCCTTTCATTCAGTCAGTAGCTTCAATCATTTCTGGACGTTTTTCAATGGCAAAAATCAATGAATATTGTAAATGCACAAACAGTAATTTCTCCGCATTGCAAGGTGCAATTCTGAAATTTTTTGCTTTTTCCTGCTCCTCTTAGCATGATAAAGAAGATTCAAAGAGAGTGAGATGCCAGCTCCTTTCATTCAGTCAGTAGCTTCAAACATTTCTGGTATATGAATAACATGATGTTTTTCAATGGCAAAAATCAATGAATATTGTAAAAGCACAAACAGTAATTTCTCCGCATTGCAAGGTGCAATTCTGAAATTTTTTGCTTTTTCCTGCTCCTCTTAGCATGATAAAGAAGATTCAAAGAGAGTGAGATGCCAGCTCCTTTCATTCAGTCAGTAGCTTCAATCATTTCTGGTATATGAATAACATGATGTTTTTCAATGGCAAAAATCAATGAATATTGTAAATGCACAAACAGTAATTTCTCCACATTGCAAGGTGCAATTCTGAAATTTTTTGCTTTTTCCTGCTCCTCTTAGCATGATAAAGAAGATTCAAAGAGAGTGAGATGCCAGCTCCTTTCATTCAGTCAGTAGCTTCAATCATTTCTGGACGTTTTTCAATGGCAAAAATCAATGAATATTGTAAATGCACAAACAGTAATTTCTCCGCATTGCAAGGTGCAATTCTAAAATTTTTTGCTTTTTCCTGCTCCTCTTAGCATGATAAAGAAGATTCAAAGAGAGCGAGATGCCAGCTCCTTTCATTCAGTCAGTAGCTTCAATCATTTCTGGTATATGAATAACATGATGTTTTTCAATGGCAAAAATCAATGAATATTGTAAAAGCACAAACAGTAATTTCTCCGCATTGCAAGGTGCAATTCTGAAATTTTTTGCTTTTTCCTGCTCCTCTTAGCATGATAAAGAAGATTCAAAGAGAGTGAGATGCCAGCTCCTTTCATTCAGTCAGTAGCTTCAATCATTTCTGGTATATGAATAACATGATGTTTTTCAATGGCAAAAATCAATGAATATTGTAAATGCACAAACAGTAATTTCTCCACATTGCAAGGTGCAATTCTGAAATTTTTTGCTTTTTCCTGCTCCTCTTAGCATGATAAAGAAGATTCAAAGAGAGTGAGATGCCAGCTCCTTTCATTCAGTCAGTAGCTTCAATCATTTCTGGACGTTTTTCAATGGCAAAAATCAATGAATATTGTAAATGCACAAACAGTAATTTCTCCGCATTGCAAGGTGCAATTCTAAAATTTTTTGCTTTTTCCTGCTCCTCTTAGCATGATAAAGAAGATTCAAAGAGAGCGAGATGCCAGCTCCTTTCATTCAGTCAGTAGCTTCAATCATTTCTGGTATATGAATAACATGATGTTTTTCAATGGCAAAAATCAATGAATATTGTAAAAGCACAAACAGTAATTTCTCCGCATTGCAAGGTGCAATTCTGAAATTTTTTGCTTTTTCCTGCTCCTCTTAGCATGATAAAGAAGATTCAAAGAGAGTGAGATGCCAGCTCCTTTCATTCAGTCAGTAGCTTCAATCATTTCTGGTATATGAATAACATGATGTTTTTCAATGGCAAAAATCAATGAATATTGTAAATGCACAAACAGTAATTTCTCCACATTGCAAGGTGCAATTCTGAAATTTTTTGCTTTTTCCTGCTCCTCTTAGCATGATAAAGAAGATTCAAAGAGAGTGAGATGCCAGCTCCTTTCATTCAGTCAGTAGCTTCAATCATTTCTGGACGTTTTTCAATGGCAAAAATCAATGAATATTGTAAATGCACAAACAGTAATTTCTCCGCATTGCAAGGTGCAATTCTAAAATTTTTTGCTTTTTCCTGCTCCTCTTAGATTGATAAAGAAGATTCAAAGACAGCGAGATGCCAGCTCCTTTCATTCAGTCAGTAGCTTCAATCATTTCTGGTATATGAATAACATGATGTTTTTCAATGGCAAAAATCAATGAATATTGTAAATGCACAAACAGTAATTTCTCCGCATTGCAAGGTGCAATTCTGAAATTTTTGGCTTTTTCCTGCTCCTCTTAGCATGATAAAGAAGATTCAAAGAGAGTGAGATGCCAGCTCCTTTCATTCAGTCAGTAGCTTCAATCATTTCTGGTATATGAATAACATGATGTTTTTCAATGGCAAAAATCAATGAATATTGTAAATGCACAAACAGTAATTTCTCCACATTGCAAGGTGCAATTCTGAAATTTTTTGCTTTTTCCTGCTCCTCTTAGCATGATAAAGAAGATTCAAAGAGAGTGAGATGCCAGCTCCTTTCATTCAGTCAGTAGCTTCAATCATTTCTGGACGTTTTTCAATGGCAAAAATCAATGAATATTGTAAATGCACAAACAGTAATTTCTCCGCATTGCAAGGTGCAATTCTAAAATTTTTTGCTTTTTCCTGCTCCTCTTAGATTGATAAAGAAGATTCAAAGACAGCGAGATGCCAGCTCCTTTCATTCAGTCAGTAGCTTCAATCATTTCTGGTATATGAATAACATGATGTTTTTCAATGGCAAAAATCAATGAATATTGTAAATGCACAAACAGTAATTTCTCCGCATTGCAAGGTGCAATTCTGAAATTTTTGGCTTTTTCCTGCTCCTCTTAGCATGATAAAGAAGATTCAAAGAGAGTGAGATGCCAGCTCCTTTCATTCAGTCAGTAGCTTCAATCATTTCTGGATGTTTTTCAATGGCAAAAATCAATGAATATTGTAAATGCACAAACAGTAATTTCTCCGCATTGCAAGGTGCAATTCTGAAATTTTTTGCTTTTTCCTGCTCCTCTTAGCATGATAAAGAAGATTCAAAGAGAGTGAGATGCCAGCTCCTTTCATTCAGTCAGTAGCTTCAATCATTTCTGGACGTTTTTCAATGGCAAAAATCAATGAATATTGTAAATGCACAAACAGTAATTTCTCCGCATTGCAAGGTGCAATTCTGAAATTTTTTGCTTTTTCCTGCTCCTCTTAGCATGATAAAGAAGATTCAAAGAGAGTGAGATGCCAGCTCCTTTCATTCAGTCAGTAGCTTCAAACATTTCTGGTATATGAATAACATGATGTTTTTCAATGGCAAAAATCAATGAATATTGTAAAAGCACAAACAGTAATTTCTCCGCATTGCAAGGTGCAATTCTGAAATTTTTTGCTTTTTCCTGCTCCTCTTAGCATGATAAAGAAGATTCAAAGAGAGTGAGATGCCAGCTCCTTTCATTCAGTCAGTAGCTTCAATCATTTCTGGTATATGAATAACATGATGTTTTTCAATGGCAAAAATCAATGAATATTGTAAATGCACAAACAGTAATTTCTCCGCATTGCAAGTTGCAATTCTGAAATTTTTTGCTTTTTCCTGCTCCTCTTAGCATGATAAAGAAGATTCAAAGAGAGTGAGATGCCAGCTCCTTTCATTCAGTCAGTAGCTTCAATCATTTCTGGACGTTTTTCAATGGCAAAAATCAATGAATATTGTAAATGCACAAACAGTAATTTCTCCGCATTGCAAGGTGCAATTCTGAAATTTTTTGCTTTTTCCTGCTCCTCTTAGCATGATAAAGAAGATTCAAAGAGAGTGAGATGCCAGCTCCTTTCATTCAGTCAGTAGCTTCAATCATTTCTGGACGTTTTTCAATGGCAAAAATCAATGAATATTGTAAATGCACAAACAGTAATTTCTCCGCATTGCAAGGTGCAATTCTGAAATTTTTTGCTTTTTCCTGCTCCTCTTAGCATGATAAAGAAGATTCAAAGAGAGTGAGATGCCAGCTCCTTTCATTCAGTCAGTAGCTTCAAACATTTCTGGTATATGAATAACATGATGTTTTTCAATGGCAAAAATCAATGAATATTGTAAAAGCACAAACAGTAATTTCTCCGCATTGCAAGGTGCAATTCTGAAATTTTTTGCTTTTTCCTGCTCCTCTTAGCATGATAAAGAAGATTCAAAGAGAGTGAGATGCCAGCTCCTTTCATTCAGTCAGTAGCTTCAATCATTTCTGGTATATGAATAACATGATGTTTTTCAATGGCAAAAATCAATGAATATTGTAAATGCACAAACAGTAATTTCTCCACATTGCAAGGTGCAATTCTGAAATTTTTTGCTTTTTCCTGCTCCTCTTAGCATGATAAAGAAGATTCAAAGAGAGTGAGATGCCAGCTCCTTTCATTCAGTCAGTAGCTTCAATCATTTCTGGACGTTTTTCAATGGCAAAAATCAATGAATATTGTAAATGCACAAACAGTAATTTCTCCGCATTGCAAGGTGCAATTCTGAAATTTTTTGCTTTTTCCTGCTCCTCTTAGCATGATAAAGAAGATTCAAAGAGAGTGAGATGCCAGCTCCTTTCATTCAGTCAGTAGCTTCAAACATTTCTGGTATATGAATAACATGATGTTTTTCAATGGCAAAAATCAATGAATATTGTAAAAGCACAAACAGTAATTTCTCCGCATTGCAAGGTGCAATTCTGAAATTTTTTGCTTTTTCCTGCTCCTCTTAGCATGATAAAGAAGATTCAAAGAGAGTGAGATGCCAGCTCCTTTCATTCAGTCAGTAGCTTCAATCATTTCTGGTATATGAATAACATGATGTTTTTCAATGGCAAAAATCAATGAATATTGTAAATGCACAAACAGTAATTTCTCCGCATTGCAAGTTGCAATTCTGAAATTTTTTGCTTTTTCCTGCTCCTCTTAGCATGATAAAGAAGATTCAAAGAGAGTGAGATGCCAGCTCCTTTCATTCAGTCAGTAGCTTCAATCATTTCTGGACGTTTTTCAATGGCAAAAATCAATGAATATTGTAAATGCACAAACAGTAATTTCTCCGCATTGCAAGGTGCAATTCTGAAATTTTTTGCTTTTTCCTGCTCCTCTTAGCATGATAAAGAAGATTCAAAGAGAGTGAGATGCCAGCTCCTTTCATTCAGTCAGTAGCTTCAATCATTTCTGGACGTTTTTCAATGGCAAAAATCAATGAATATTGTAAATGCACAAACAGTAATTTCTCCGCATTGCAAGGTGCAATTCTGAAATTTTTTGCTTTTTCCTGCTCCTCTTAGCATGATAAAGAAGATTCAAAGAGAGTGAGATGCCAGCTCCTTTCATTCAGTCAGTAGCTTCAAACATTTCTGGTATATGAATAACATGATGTTTTTCAATGGCAAAAATCAATGAATATTGTAAAAGCACAAACAGTAATTTCTCCGCATTGCAAGGTGCAATTCTGAAATTTTTTGCTTTTTCCTGCTCCTCTTAGCATGATAAAGAAGATTCAAAGAGAGTGAGATGCCAGCTCCTTTCATTCAGTCAGTAGCTTCAATCATTTCTGGTATATGAATAACATGATGTTTTTCAATGGCAAAAATCAATGAATATTGTAAATGCACAAACAGTAATTTCTCCACATTGCAAGGTGCAATTCTGAAATTTTTTGCTTTTTCCTGCTCCTCTTAGCATGATAAAGAAGATTCAAAGAGAGTGAGATGCCAGCTCCTTTCATTCAGTCAGTAGCTTCAATCATTTCTGGACGTTTTTCAATGGCAAAAATCAATGAATATTGTAAATGCACAAACAGTAATTTCTCCGCATTGCAAGGTGCAATTCTAAAATTTTTTGCTTTTTCCTGCTCCTCTTAGCATGATAAAGAAGATTCAAAGAGAGCGAGATGCCAGCTCCTTTCATTCAGTCAGTAGCTTCAATCATTTCTGGTATATGAATAACATGATGTTTTTCAATGGCAAAAATCAATGAATATTGTAAAAGCACAAACAGTAATTTCTCCGCATTGCAAGGTGCAATTCTGAAATTTTTTGCTTTTTCCTGCTCCTCTTAGCATGATAAAGAAGATTCAAAGAGAGTGAGATGCCAGCTCCTTTCATTCAGTCAGTAGCTTCAATCATTTCTGGTATATGAATAACATGATGTTTTTCAATGGCAAAAATCAATGAATATTGTAAATGCACAAACAGTAATTTCTCCACATTGCAAGGTGCAATTCTGAAATTTTTTGCTTTTTCCTGCTCCTCTTAGCATGATAAAGAAGATTCAAAGAGAGTGAGATGCCAGCTCCTTTCATTCAGTCAGTAGCTTCAATCATTTCTGGACGTTTTTCAATGGCAAAAATCAATGAATATTGTAAATGCACAAACAGTAATTTCTCCGCATTGCAAGGTGCAATTCTAAAATTTTTTGCTTTTTCCTGCTCCTCTTAGCATGATAAAGAAGATTCAAAGAGAGCGAGATGCCAGCTCCTTTCATTCAGTCAGTAGCTTCAATCATTTCTGGTATATGAATAACATGATGTTTTTCAATGGCAAAAATCAATGAATATTGTAAATGCACAAACAGTAATTTCTCCGCATTGCAAGGTGCAATTCTGAAATTTTTTGCTTTTTCCTGCTCCTCTTAGCATGATAAAGAAGATTCAAAGAGAGTGAGATGCCAGCCCCTTTCATTCAGTCAGTAGCTTCAATCATTTCTGGACGTTTTTCAATGGCAAAAATCAATGAATATTGTAAATGCACAAACAGTAATTTCTCCGCATTGCAAGGTGCAATTCTGAAATTTTTTGCTTTTTCCTGCTCCTCTTAGCATGATAAAGAAGATTCAAAGAGAGTGAGATGCCAGCTCCTTTCATTCAGTCAGTAGCTTCAAACATTTCTGGTATATGAATAACATGATGTTTTTCAATGGCAAAAATCAATGAATATTGTAAATGCACAAACAGTAATTTCTCCGCATTGCAAGGTGCAATTCTGAAATTTTTTGCTTTTTCCTGCTCCTCTTAGCATGATAAAGAAGATTCAAAGAGAGTGAGATGCCAGCTCCTTTCATTCAGTCAGTAGCTTCAATCATTTCTGGACGTTTTTCAATGGCAAAAATCAATGAATATTGTAAATGCACAAACAGTAATTTCTCCGCATTGCAAGGTGTAATTCTGAAATTTTTTGCTTTTTCCTGCTCCTCTTAGCATGATAAAGAAGATTCAAAGAGAGTGAGATGCCAGCTCCTTTCATTCAGTCAGTAGCTTCAATCATTTCTGGACGTTTTTCAATGGCAAAAATCAATGAATATTGTAAATGCACAAACAGTAATTTCTCCGCATTGCAAGGTGCAATTCTGAAATTTTTTGCTTTTTCCTGCTCCTCTTAGCATGATAAAGAAGATTCAAAGAGAGTGAGATGCCAGCTCCTTTCATTCAGTCAGTAGCTTCAATCATTTCTGGTATATGAATAACATGATGTTTTTCAATGGCAAAAATCAATGAATATTGTAAATGCACAAACAGTAATTTCTCCGCATTGCAAGGTGCAATTTGGAAATTTTTTGCTTTTTCCTGCTCCTCTTAGCATGATAAAGAAGATTCAAAGAGAGTGAGATGCCAGCTCTTTTCATTCAGTCAGCAGCTTCAATCATTTCT
This sequence comes from Phyllobates terribilis, assembly GCF_046119375.1. NCBI lineage: Eukaryota > Metazoa > Chordata > Amphibia > Anura > Dendrobatidae > Phyllobates > Phyllobates terribilis. Next base: position 207,281 of record NW_027364393.1, read on the forward strand.
GGACATTTTTCAATGGCAAAAATCAATGAATATTGTAAATGCACAAACAGTAATTTCTCCGCATTGCAAGGTGCAATTCTGAATTTTTTTGCTTTTTCCTGCTCCTCTTAGCATGATAAAGAAGATTCAAAGAGAGTGAGATGCCAGCTCCTTTCATTCAGTCAGTAGCTTCAAACATTTCTGGTATATGAATAACATGATGTTTTTCAATGGCAAAAATCAATGAATATTGTAAAAGCACAAACAGTAATTTCTCCGCATTGCAAGGTGCAATTCTGAAATTTTTTGCTTTTTCCTGCTCCTCTTAGCATGATAAAGAAGATTCAAAGAGAGTGAGATGCCAGCTCCTTTCATTCAGTCAGTAGCTTCAATCATTTCTGGACGTTTTTCAATGGCAAAAATCAATGAATATTGTAAATGCACAAACAGTAATTTCTCCGCATTGCAAGGTGCAATTCTGAAATTTTTTGCTTTTTCCTGCTCCTCATAGCATGATAAAGAAGATTCAAAGAGAGTGAGATGCCAGCTCCTTTCATTCAGTCAGTAGCTTCAATCATTTCTGGTATATGAATAACATGATGTTTTTCAATGGCAAAAATCAATGAATATTGTAAATGCACAAACAGTAATTTCTCCGCATTGCAAGTTGCAATTCTGAAATTTTTTGCTTTTTCCTGCTCCTCTTAGCATGATAAAGAAGATTCAAAGAGAGTGAGATGCCAGCTCCTTTCATTCAGTCAGTAGCTTCAATTATTTCTGGACGTTTTTCAATGGCAAAAATCAATGAATATTGTAAATGCACAAACAGTAATTTCTCCGCATTGCAAGGTGCAATTCTGAAATTTTTTGCTTTTTCCTGCTCCTCTTAGCATGATAAAGAAGATTCAAAGAGAGTGAGATGCCAGCTCCTTTCATTCAGTCAGTTGCTTCAATCATTTCTGGACGTTTTTCAATGGCAAAAATCAATGAATATTGTAAATGCACAAACAGTAATTTCTCCGCATTGCAAGGTGCAATTCTGAAATTTTTTGCTTTTTCCTGCTCCTCTTTGCATGATAAAGAAGATTCAAAGAGAGTGAGATGCCAGCTCCTTTCATTCAGTCAGTAGCTTCAATCATTTCTGGTATATGAATAACATGATGTTTTTCAATGGCAAAAATCAATGAATATTGTAAATGCACAAACAGTAATTTCTCCGCATTGCAAGGTGCAATTCTGAAATTTTTGGCTTTTTCCTGCTCCTCTTAGCATGATAAAGAAGATTCAAAGAGAGTGAGGTGCCAGCTCCTTTCATTCAGTCAGTAGCTTCAATCATTTCTGGATGTTTTTCAATGGCAAAAATCAATGAATATTGTAAATGCACAAACAGTAATTTCTCCGCATTGCAAGGTGCAATTCTGAAATTTTTTGCTTTTTCCTGCTCCTCTTAGCATGATAAAGAAGATTCAAAGAGAGTGAGATGCCAGCTCCTTTCATTCAGTCAGTAGCTTCAATCATTTCTGGACGTTTTTCAATGGCAAAAATCAATGAATATTGTAAATGCACAAACAGTAATTTCTCCGCATTGCAAGGTGCAATTCTGAAATTTTTTGCTTTTTCCTGCTCCTCTTAGCATGATAAAGAAGATTCAAAGAGAGTGAGATGCCAGCTCCTTTGATTCAGTCAGTAGCTTCAAACATTTCTGGTATATGAATAACATGATGTTTTTCAATGGCAAAAATCAATGAATATTGTAAATGCACAAACAGTAATTTCTCCGCATTGCAAGGTGCAATTCTGAAATTTTTTGCTTTTTCCTGCTCCTCTTAGCATGATAAAGAAGATTCAAAGAGAGTGAGATGCCAGCTCCTTTCATTCAGTCAGTAGCTTCAATCATTTCTGGACGTTTTTCAATGGCAAAAATCAATGAATATTGTAAATGCACAAACAGTAATTTCTCCGCATTGCAAGGTGCAATTCTGAAATTTTTTGCTTTTTCCTGCTCCTCTTAGCATGATAAAGAAGATTCAAAGAGAGTGAGATGCCAGCTCCTTTCATTCAGTCAGTAGCTTCAAACATTTCTGGTATTTGAATAACATGATGTTTTTCAATGGCAAAAATCAATGAATATTGTAAATGCACAAACAGTAATTTCTCCGCATTGCAAGGTGCAATTCTGAAATTTTTTGCTTTTTCCTGCTCCTCTTAGCATGATAAAGAAGATTCAAAGAGAGTGAGATGCCAGCTCCTTTCATTCAGTCAGTAGCTTCAATCATTTCTGGACGTTTTTCAATGGCAAAAATCAATGAATATTGTAAATGCACAAACAGTAATTTCTCCGCATTGCAAGGTGCAATTCTGAAATTTTTTGCTTTTTCCTGCTCCTCTTAGCATGATAAAGAAGATTCAAAGAGAGTGAGATGCCAGCTCCTTTCATTCAGTCAGTAGCTTCAATCATTTCTGGACGTTTTTCAATGGCAAAAATCAATGAATATTGTAAATGCACAAACAGTAATTTCTCCGCATTGCAAGGTGCAATTCTGAAATTTTTTGCTTTTTCCTGCTCCTCTTAGCATGATAAAGAAGATTCAAAGAGAGTGAGATGCCAGCTCCTTTCATTCAGTCAGTAGCTTCAATCATTTCTGGTATATGAATAACATGATGTTTTTCAATGGCAAAAATCAATGAATATTGTAAATGCACAAACAGTAATTTCTCCGCATTGCAAGGTGCAATTCTGAAATTTTTTGCTTTTTCCTGCTCCTCTTAGCATGATAAAGAAGATTCAAAGAGAGTGAGATGCCAGCTCCTTTCATTCAGTCAGCAGCTTCAATCATTTCTGGACATTTTTCAATGGCAAAAATCAATGAATATTGTAAATGCACAAACAGTAATTTCTCCGCATTGCAAGGTGCAATTCTGAAATGTTTTGCTTTTTCCTGCTCCTCTTAGCATGATAAAGAAGATTCAAAGAGAGTGAGATGCCAGCTCCTTTCATTCAGTCAGTAGCTTCAAACATTTCTGGTATATGAATAACATGATTTGTTTCAATGGCAAAAATCAATGAATATTGTAAAAGCACAAACAGTAATTTCTCCGCATTGCAAGGTGCAATTCTGAAATTTTTTGCTTTTTCCTGCTCCTCTTAGCATGATAAAGAAGATTCAAAGAGAGTGAGATGCCAGCTCCTTTCATTCAGTCAGTAGCTTCAATCATTTCTGGACGTTTTTCAATGGCAAAAATCAATGAATATTGTAAATGCACAAACAGTAATTTCTCCGCATTGCAAGGTGCCATTCTGAAATTTTTTGCTTTTTCCTGCTCCTCTTAGCATGATAAAGAAGATTCAAAGAGAGTGAGATTCCAGCTCCTTTCATTCAGTCAGTAGCTTCAATCATTTCTGGTATATGAATAACATGATGTTTTTCAATGGCAAAAATCAATGAATATTGTAAATGCACAAACAGTAATTTCTCCGCATTGCAAGTTGCAATTCTGAAATTTTTTGCTTTTTCCTGCTCCTCTTAGCATGATAAAGAAGATTCAAAGAGAGTGAGATGCCAGCTCCTTTCATTCAGTCAGTAGCTTCAATTATTTCTGGACGTTTTTCAATGGCAAAAATCAATGAATATTGTAAATGCACAAACAGTAATTTCTCCGCATTGCAAGGTGCAATTCTGAAATTTTTTGCTTTTTCCTGCTCCTCTTAGCATGATAAAGAAGATTCAAAGAGAGTGAGATGCCAGCTCCTTTCATTCAGTCAGTTGCTTCAATCATTTCTGGACGTTTTTCAATGGCAAAAATCAGTGAATATTGTAAATGCACAAACAGTAATTTCTCCGCATTGCAAGGTGCAATTCTGAAATTTTTTGCTTTTTCCTGCTCCTCTTAGCATGATAAAGAAGATTCAAAGAGAGTGAGATGCCAGCTCCTTTCATTCAGTCAGTAGCTTCAATCATTTCTGGACGTTTTTCAATGGCAAAAATCAATGAATATTGTAAATGCACAAACAGTAATTTCTCCGCATTGCAAGGTGCAATTCTGAAATTTTTTGCTTTTTCCTGCTCCTCTTTGCATGATAAAGAAGATTCAAAGAGAGTGAGATGCCAGCTCCTTTCATTCAGTCAGTAGCTTCAATCATTTCTGGTATATGAATAACATGATGTTTTTCAATGGCAAAAATCAATGAATATTGTAAATGCACAAACAGTAATTTCTCCGCATTGCAAGGTGCAATTCTGAAATTTTTGGCTTTTTCCTGCTCCTCTTAGCATGATAAAGAAGATTCAAAGAGAGTGAGATGCCAGCTCCTTTCATTCAGTCAGTAGCTTCAATCATTTCTGGATGTTTTTCAATGGCAAAAATCAATGAATATTGTAAATGCACAAACAGTAATTTCTCCGCATTGCAAGGTGCAATTCTGAAATTTTTTGCTTTTTCCTGCTCCTCTTAGCATGATAAAGAAGATTCAAAGAGAGTGAGATGCCAGCTCCTTTCATTCAGTCAGTAGCTTCAATCATTTCTGGACGTTTTTCAATGGCAAAAATCAATGAATATTGTAAATGCACAAACAGTAATTTCTCCGCATTGCAAGGTGCAATTCTGAAATTTTTTGCTTTTTCCTGCTCCTCTTAGCATGATAAAGAAGATTCAAAGAGAGTGAGATGCCAGCTCCTTTCATTCAGTCAGTAGCTTCAATCATTTCTGGTATATGAATAACATGATGTTTTTCAATGGCAAAAATCAATGAATATTGTAAATGCACAAACAGTAATTTCTCCGCATTGCAAGTTGCAATTCTGAAATTTTTTGCTTTTTCCTGCTCCTCTTAGCATGATAAAGAAGATTCAAAGAGAGTGAGATGCCAGCTCCTTTCATTCAGTCAGTAGCTTCAATCATTTCTGGACGTTTTTCAATGGCAAAAATCAATGAATATTGTAAATGCACAAACAGTAATTTCTCCGCATTGCAAGGTGCAATTCTGAAATTTTTTGCTTTTTCCTGCTCCTCTTAGCATGATAAAGAAGATTCAAAGAGAGTGAGATGCCAGCTCCTTTCATTCAGTCAGTAGCTTCAATCATTTCTGGACGTTTTTCAATGGCAAAAATCAATGAATATTGTAAATGCACAAACAGTAATTTCTCCGCATTGCAAGGTGCAATTCTGAAATTTTTTGCTTTTTCCTGCTCCTCTTAGCATGATAAAGAAGATTCAAAGAGAGTGAGATGCCAGCTCCTTTCATTCAGTCAGTAGCTTCAAACATTTCTGGTATATGAATAACATGATGTTTTTCAATGGCAAAAATCAATGAATATTGTAAAAGCACAAACAGTAATTTCTCCGCATTGCAAGGTGCAATTCTGAAATTTTTTGCTTTTTCCTGCTCCTCTTAGCATGATAAAGAAGATTCAAAGAGAGTGAGATGCCAGCTCCTTTCATTCAGTCAGTAGCTTCAATCATTTCTGGTATATGAATAACATGATGTTTTTCAATGGCAAAAATCAATGAATATTGTAAATGCACAAACAGTAATTTCTCCACATTGCAAGGTGCAATTCTGAAATTTTTTGCTTTTTCCTGCTCCTCTTAGCATGATAAAGAAGATTCAAAGAGAGTGAGATGCCAGCTCCTTTCATTCAGTCAGTAGCTTCAATCATTTCTGGACGTTTTTCAATGGCAAAAATCAATGAATATTGTAAATGCACAAACAGTAATTTCTCCGCATTGCAAGGTGCAATTCTAAAATTTTTTGCTTTTTCCTGCTCCTCTTAGCATGATAAAGAAGATTCAAAGAGAGCGAGATGCCAGCTCCTTTCATTCAGTCAGTAGCTTCAATCATTTCTGGTATATGAATAACATGATGTTTTTCAATGGCAAAAATCAATGAATATTGTAAATGCACAAACAGTAATTTCTCCGCATTGCAAGGTGCAATTCTGAAATTTTTGCTTTTTCCTGCTCCTCTTAGCATGATAAAGAAGATTCAAAGAGAGTGAGATGCCAGCCCCTTTCATTCAGTCAGTAGCTTCAATCATTTCTGGACGTTTTTCAATGGCAAAAATCAATGAATATTGTAAATGCACAAACAGTAATTTCTCCGCATTGCAAGGTGCAATTCTGAAATTTTTTGCTTTTTCCTGCTCCTCTTAGCATGATAAAGAAGATTCAAAGAGAGTGAGATGCCAGCTCCTTTCATTCAGTCAGTAGCTTCAAACATTTCTGGTATATGAATAACATGATGTTTTTCAATGGCAAAAATCAATGAATATTGTAAATGCACAAACAGTAATTTCTCCGCATTGCAAGGTGCAATTCTGAAATTTTTTGCTTTTTCCTGCTCCTCTTAGCATGATAAAGAAGATTCAAAGAGAGTGAGATGCCAGCTCCTTTCATTCAGTCAGTAGCTTCAATCATTTCTGGACATTTTTCAATGGCAAAAATCAATGAATATTGTAAATGCACAAACAGTAATTTCTCCGCATTGCAAGGTGTAATTCTGAAATTTTTTGCTTTTTCCTGCTCCTCTTAGCATGATAAAGAAGATTCAAAGAGAGTGAGATGCCAGCTCCTTTCATTCAGTCAGTAGCTTCAATCATTTCTGGACGTTTTTCAATGGCAAAAATCAATGAATATTGTAAATGCACAAACAGTAATTTCTCCGCATTGCAAGGTGCAATTCTGAAATTTTTTGCTTTTTCCTGCTCCTCTTAGCATGATAAAGAAGATTCAAAGAGAGTGAGATGCCAGCTCCTTTCATTCAGTCAGTAGCTTCAATCATTTCTGGTATATGAATAACATGATGTTTTTCAATGGCAAAAATCAATGAATATTGTAAATGCACAAACAGTAATTTCTCCGCATTGCAAGGTGCAATTCGGAAATTTTTTGCTTTTTCCTGCTCCTCTTAGCATGATAAAGAAGATTCAAAGAGAGTGAGATGCCAGCTCCTTTCATTCAGTCAGCAGCTTCAATCATTTCTGGACATTTTTCAATGGCAAAAATCAATGAATATTGTAAATGCACAAACAGTAATTTCTCCGCATTGCAAGGTGCAATTCTGAATTTTTTTGCTTTTTCCTGCTCCTCTTAGCATGATAAAGAAGATTCAAAGAGAGTGAGATGCCAGCTCCTTTCATTCAGTCAGTAGCTTCAAACATTTCTGGTATATGAATAACATGATGTTTTTCAATGGCAAAAATCAATGAATATTGTAAAAGCACAAACAGTAATTTCTCCGCATTGCAAGGTGCAATTCTGAAATTTTTTGCTTTTTCCTGCTCCTCTTAGCATGATAAAGAAGATTCAAAGAGAGTGAGATGCCAGCTCCTTTCATTCAGTCAGTAGCTTCAATCATTTCTGGACGTTTTTCAATGGCAAAAATCAATGAATATTGTAAATGCACAAACAGTAATTTCTCCGCATTGCAAGGTGCAATTCTGAAATTTTTTGCTTTTTCCTGCTCCTCTTAGCATGATAAAGAAGATTCAAAGAGAGTGAGATGCCAGCTCCTTTCATTCAGTCAGTAGGTTCAAACATTTCTGGTATTTGAATAACATGATGTTTTTCAATGGCAAAAATCAATGAATATTGTAAATGCACAAACAGTAATTTCTCCGCATTGCAAGGTGCAATTCTGAAATTTTTTGCTTTTTCCTGCTCCTCTTAGCATGATAAAGAAGATTCAAAGAGAGTGAGATGCCAGCTCCTTTCATTCAGTCAGTAGCTTCAATCATTTCTGGACGTTTTTCAATGGCAAAAATCAATGAATATTGTAAATGCACAAACAGTAATTTCTCCGCATTGCAAGGTGCAATTCTGAAATTTTTTGCTTTTTCCTGCTCCTCTTAGCATGATAAAGAAGATTCAAAGAGAGTGAGATGCCAGCTCCTTTCATTCAGTCAGTAGCTTCAATCATTTCTGGACGTTTTTCAATGGCAAAAATCAATGAATATTGTAAATGCACAAACAGTAATTTCTCCGCATTGCAAGGTGCAATTCTGAAATTTTTTGCTTTTTCCTGCTCCTCTTAGCATGATAAAGAAGATTCAAAGAGAGTGAGATGCCAGCTCCTTTCATTCAGTCAGTAGCTTCAATCATTTCTGGTATATGAATAACATGATGTTTTTCAATGGCAAAAATCAATGAATATTGTAAATGCACAAACAGTAATTTCTCCGCATTGCAAGGTGCAATTCTGAAATTTTTTGCTTTTTCCTGCTCCTCTTAGCATGATAAAGAAGATTCAAAGAGAGTGAGATGCCAGCTCCTTTCATTCAGTCAGCAGCTTCAATCATTTCTGGACATTTTTCAATGGCAAAAATCAATGAATATTGTAAATGCACAAACAGTAATTTCTCCGCATTGCAAGGTGCAATTCTGAAATGTTTTGCTTTTTCCTGCTCCTCTTAGCATGATAAAGAAGATTCAAAGAGAGTGAGATGCCAGCTCCTTTCATTCAGTCAGTAGCTTCAAACATTTCTGGTATATGAATAACATGATTTGTTTCAATGGCAAAAATCAATGAATATTGTAAAAGCACAAACAGTAATTTCTCCGCATTGCAAGGTGCAATTCTGAAATTTTTTGCTTTTTCCTGCTCCTCTTAGCATGATAAAGAAGATTCAAAGAGAGTGAGATGCCAGCTCCTTTCATTCAGTCAGTAGCTTCAATCATTTCTGGACGTTTTTCAATGGCAAAAATCAATGAATATTGTAAATGCACAAACAGTAATTTCTCCGCATTGCAAGGTGCCATTCTGAAATTTTTTGCTTTTTCCTGCTCCTCTTAGCATGATAAAGAAGATTCAAAGAGAGTGAGATTCCAGCTCCTTTCATTCAGTCAGTAGCTTCAATCATTTCTGGTATATGAATAACATGATGTTTTTCAATGGCAAAAATCAATGAATATTGTAAATGCACAAACAGTAATTTCTCCGCATTGCAAGTTGCAATTCTGAAATTTTTTGCTTTTTCCTGCTCCTCTTAGCATGATAAAGAAGATTCAAAGAGAGTGAGATGCCAGCTCCTTTCATTCAGTCAGTAGCTTCAATTATTTCTGGACGTTTTTCAATGGCAAAAATCAATGAATATTGTAAATGCACAAACAGTAATTTCTCCGCATTGCAAGGTGCAATTCTGAAATTTTTTGCTTTTTCCTGCTCCTCTTAGCATGATAAAGAAGATTCAAAGAGAGTGAGATGCCAGCTCCTTTCATTCAGTCAGTTGCTTCAATCATTTCTGGACGTTTTTCAATGGCAAAAATCAGTGAATATTGTAAATGCACAAACAGTAATTTCTCCGCATTGCAAGGTGCAATTCTGAAATTTTTTGCTTTTTCCTGCTCCTCTTAGCATGATAAAGAAGATTCAAAGAGAGTGAGATGCCAGCTCCTTTCATTCAGTCAGTAGCTTCAATCATTTCTGGACGTTTTTCAATGGCAAAAATCAATGAATATTGTAAATGCACAAACAGTAATTTCTCCGCATTGCAAGGTGCAATTCTGAAATTTTTTGCTTTTTCCTGCTCCTCTTTGCATGATAAAGAAGATTCAAAGAGAGTGAGATGCCAGCTCCTTTCATTCAGTCAGTAGCTTCAATCATTTCTGGTATATGAATAACATGATGTTTTTCAATGGCAAAAATCAATGAATATTGTAAATGCACAAACAGTAATTTCTCCGCATTGCAAGGTGCAATTCTGAAATTTTTGGCTTTTTCCTGCTCCTCTTAGCATGATAAAGAAGATTCAAAGAGAGTGAGATGCCAGCTCCTTTCATTCAGTCAGTAGCTTCAATCATTTCTGGATGTTTTTCAATGGCAAAAATCAATGAATATTGTAAATGCACAAACAGTAATTTCTCCGCATTGCAAGGTGCAATTCTGAAATTTTTTGCTTTTTCCTGCTCCTCTTAGCATGATAAAGAAGATTCAAAGAGAGTGAGATGCCAGCTCCTTTCATTCAGTCAGTAGCTTCAATCATTTCTGGACGTTTTTCAATGGCAAAAATCAATGAATATTGTAAATGCACAAACAGTAATTTCTCCGCATTGCAAGGTGCAATTCTGAAATTTTTTGCTTTTTCCTGCTCCTCTTAGCATGATAAAGAAGATTCAAAGAGAGTGAGATGCCAGCTCCTTTCATTCAGTCAGTAGCTTCAAACATTTCTGGTATATGAATAACATGATGTTTTTCAATGGCAAAAATCAATGAATATTGTAAAAGCACAAACAGCAATTTCTCCGCATTGCAAGGTGCAATTCTGAAATTTTTTGCTTTTTCCTGCTCCTCTTAGCATGATAAAGAAGATTCAAAGAGAGTGAGATGCCAGCTCCTTTCATTCAGTCAGTAGCTTCAATCATTTCTGGTATATGAATAACATGATGTTTTTCAATGGCAAAAATCAATGAATATTGTAAATGCACAAACAGTAATTTCTCCACATTGCAAGGTGCAATTCTGAAATTTTTTGCTTTTTCCTGCTCCTCTTAGCATGATAAAGAAGATTCAAAGAGAGTGAGATGCCAGCTACTTTCATTCAGTCAGTAGCTTCAATCATTTCTGGACGTTTTTCAATGGCAAAAATCAATGAATATTGTAAATGCACAAACAGTAATTTCTCCGCATTGCAAGGTGCAATTCTGAAATTTTTTGCTTTTTCCTGCTCCTCTTAGCATGATAAAGAAGATTCAAAGAGAGCGAGATGCCAGCTCCTTTCATTCAGTCAGTAGCTTCAATCATTTCTGGTATATGAATAACATGATGTTTTTCAATGGCAAAAATCAATGAATATTGTAAATGCACAAACAGTAATTTCTCCGCATTGCAAGGTGCAATTCTGAAATTTTTGCTTTTTCCTGCTCCTCTTAGCATGATAAAGAAGATTCAAAGAGAGTGAGATGCCAGCCCCTTTCATTCAGTCAGTAGCTTCAATCATTTCTGGACGTTTTTCAATGGCAAAAATCAATGAATATTGTAAATGCACAAACAGTAATTTCTCCGCATTGCAAGGTGCAATTCTGAAATTTTTTGCTTTTTCCTGCTCCTCTTAGCATGATAAAGAAGATTCAAAGAGAGTGAGATGCCAGCTCCTTTCATTCAGTCAGTAGCTTCAAACATTTCTGGTATATGAATAAGATGATGTTTTTCAATGGCAAAAATCAATGAATATTGTAAATGCACAAACAGTAATTTCTCCGCATTGCAAGGTGCAATTCTGAAATTTTTTGCTTTTTCCTGCTCCTCTTAGCATGATAAAGAAGATTCAAAGAGAGTGAGATGCCAGCTCCTTTCATTCAGTCAGTAGCTTCAATCATTTCTGGACGTTTTTCAATGGCAAAAATCAATGAATATTGTAAATGCACAAACAGTAATTTCTCCGCATTGCAAGGTGTAATTCTGAAATTTTTTGCTTTTTCCTGCTCCTCTTAGCATGATAAAGAAGATTCAAAGAGAGTGAGATGCCAGCTCCTTTCATTCAGTCAGTAGCTTCAATCATTTCTGGACGTTTTTCAATGGCAAAAATCAATGAATATTGTAAATGCACAAACAGTAATTTCTCCGCATTGCAAGGTGCAATTCTGAAATTTTTTGCTTTTTCCTGCTCCTCTTAGCATGATAAAGAAGATTCAAAGAGAGTGAGATGCCAGCTCCTTTCATTCAGTCAGTAGCTTCAATCATTTCTGGTATATGAATAACATGATGTTTTTCAATGGCAAAAATCAATGAATATTGTAAATGCACAAACAGTAATTTCTCCGCATTGCAAGGTGCAATTCGGAAATTTTTTGCTTTTTCCTGCTCCTCTTAGCATGATAAAGAAGATTCAAAGAGAGTGAGATGCCAGCTCCTTTCATTCAGTCAGCAGCTTCAATCATTTCTGGACATTTTTCAATGGCAAAAATCAATGAATATTGTAAATGCACAAACAGTAATTTCTCCGCATTGCAAGGTGCAATTCTGAATTTTTTTGCTTTTTCCTGCTCCTCTTAGCATGATAAAGAAGATTCAAAGAGAGTGAGATGCCAGCTCCTTTCATTCAGTCAGTAGCTTCAAACATTTCTGGTATATGAATAACATGATGTTTTTCAATGGCAAAAATCAATGAATATTGTAAAAGCACAAACAGTAATTTCTCCGCATTGCAAGGTGCAATTCTGAAATTTTTTGCTTTTTCCTGCTCCTCTTAGCATGATAAAGAAGATTCAAAGAGAGTGAGATGCCAGCTCCTTTCATTCAGTCAGTAGCTTCAATCATTTCTGGACGTTTTTCAATGGCAAAAATCAATGAATATTGTAAATGCACAAACAGTAATTTCTCCGCATTGCAAGGTGCAATTCTGAAATTTTTTGCTTTTTCCTGCTCCTCATAGCATGATAAAGAAGATTCAAAGAGAGTGAGATGCCAGCTCCTTTCATTCAGTCAGTAGCTTCAATCATTTCTGGTATATGAATAACATGATGTTTTTCAATGGCAAAAATCAATGAATATTGTAAATGCACAAACAGTAATTTCTCCGCATTGCAAGTTGCAATTCTGAAATTTTTTGCTTTTTCCTGCTCCTCTTAGCATGATAAAGAAGATTCAAAGAGAGTGAGATGCCAGCTCCTTTCATTCAGTCAGTAGCTTCAATTATTTCTGGACGTTTTTCAATGGCAAAAATCAATGAATATTGTAAATGCACAAACAGTAATTTCTCCGCATTGCAAGGTGCAATTCTGAAATTTTTTGCTTTTTCCTGCTCCTCTTAGCATGATAAAGAAGATTCAAAGAGAGTGAGATGCCAGCTCCTTTCATTCAGTCAGTTGCTTCAATCATTTCTGGACGTTTTTCAATGGCAAAAATCAATGAATATTGTAAATGCACAAACAGTAATTTCTCCGCATTGCAAGGTGCAATTCTGAAATTTTTTGCTTTTTCCTGCTCCTCTTTGCATGATAAAGAAGATTCAAAGAGAGTGAGATGCCAGCTCCTTTCATTCAGTCAGTAGCTTCAATCATTTCTGGTATATGAATAACATGATGTTTTTCAATGGCAAAAATCAATGAATATTGTAAATGCACAAACAGTAATTTCTCCGCATTGCAAGGTGCAATTCTGAAATTTTTGGCTTTTTCCTGCTCCTCTTAGCATGATAAAGAAGATTCAAAGAGAGTGAGGTGCCAGCTCCTTTCATTCAGTCAGTAGCTTCAATCATTTCTGGATGTTTTTCAATGGCAAAAATCAATGAATATTGTAAATGCACAAACAGTAATTTCTCCGCATTGCAAGGTGCAATTCTGAAATTTCTTGCATTTTCCTGCTCCTCTTAGCATGATAAAGAAGATTCAAAGAGAGTGAGATGCCAGCTCCTTTCATTCAGTCAGTAGCTTCAATCATTTCTGGACGTTTTTCAATGGCAAAAATCAATGAATATTGTAAATGCACAAACAGTAATTTCTCCGCATTGCAAGGTGCAATTCTGAAATTTTTTGCTTTTTCCTGCTCCTCTTAGCATGATAAAGAAGATTCAAAGAGAGTGAGATGCCAGCTCCTTTCATTCAGTCAGTAGCTTCAAACATTTCTGGTATATGAATAACATGATGTTTTTCAATGGCAAAAATCAATGAATATTGTAAATGCACAAACAGTAATTTCTCCGCATTGCAAGGTGCAATTCTGAAATTTTTTGCTTTTTCCTGCTCCTCTTAGCATGATAAAGAAGATTCAAAGAGAGTGAGATGCCAGCTCCTTTCATTCAGTCAGTAGCTTCAATCATTTCTGGACGTTTTTCAATGGCAAAAATCAATGAATATTGTAAATGCACAAACAGTAATTTCTCCGCATTGCAAGGTGCAATTCTGAAATTTTTTGCTTTTTCCTGCTCCTCTTAGCATGATAAAGAAGATTCAAAGAGAGTGAGATGCCAGCTTCTTTCATTCAGTCAGTAGCTTCAAACATTTCTGGGATATGAATAACATGATGTTTTTCAATGGCAAAAATTAATGAATATTGTAAATGCACAAACAGTAATTTCTCCGCATTGCAAAGTGCAATTCTGAAATTTTTTGCTTTTTCCTGCTCCTCTTAGCATGATAAAGAAGATTCAAAGAGAGTGAGATGCCAGCTCCTTTCATTCAGTCAGTAGCTTCAATCATTTCTGGACGTTTTTCAATGGCAAAAATCAATGAATATTGTAAATGCACAAACAGTAATTTCTCCGCATTGCAAGGTGCAATTCTGAAATTTTTTGCTTTTTCCTGCTCCTCTTAGCATGATAAAGAAGATTCAAAGAGAGTGAGATGCCAGCTCCTTTCATTCAGTCAGTAGCTTCAATCATTTCTGGACGTTTTTCAATGGCAAAAATCAATGAATATTGTAAATGCACAAACAGTAATTTCTCCGCATTGCAAGGTGCAATTCTGAAATTTTTTGCTTTTTCCTGCTCCTCTTAGCATGATAAAGAAGATTCAAAGAGAGTGAGATGCCAGCTCCTTTCATTCAGTCAGTAGCTTCAATCATTTCTGGTATATGAATAACATGATGTTTTTCAATGGCAAAAATCAATGAATATTGTAAATGCACAAACAGTAATTTCTCCGCATTGCAAGTTGCAATTCTGAAATTTTTTGCTTTTTCCTGCTCCTCTTAGCATGATAAAGAAGATTCAAAGAGAGTGAGATTCCAGCTCCTTTCATTCAGTCAGTAGCTTCAATCATTTCTGGACGTTTTTCAATGGCAAAAATCAATGAATATTGTAAATGCACAAACAGTAATTTCTCCGCATTGCAAGGTGCAATTCTGAAATTTTTTGCTTTTTCCTGCTCCTCTTAGCATGATAAAGAAGATTCAAAGAGAGTGAGATGCCAGCTCCTTTCATTCAGTCAGTAGCTTCAATCATTTCTGGATGTTTTTCAATGGCAAAAATCAATGAATATTGTAAATGCACAAACAGTAATTTCTCCGCATTGCAAGGTGCAATTCTGAAATTTCTTGCATTTTCCTGCTCCTCTTAGCATGATAAAGAAGATTCAAAGAGAGTGAGATGCCAGCTCCTTTCATTCAGTCAGTAGCTTCAATCATTTCTGGACGTTTTTCAATGGCAAAAATCAATGAATATTGTAAATGCACAAACAGTAATTTCTCCGCATTGCAAGGTGCAATTCTGAAATTTTTTGCTTTTTCCTGCTCCTCTTAGCATGATAAAGAAGATTCAAAGAGAGTGAGATGCCAGCTCCTTTCATTCAGTCAGTAGCTTCAAACATTTCTGGTATATGAATAACATGATGTTTTTCAATGGCAAAAATCAATGAATATTGTAAATGCACAAACAGTAATTTCTCCGCATTGCAAGGTGCAATTCTGAAATTTCTTGCATTTTCCTGCTCCTCTTAGCATGATAAAGAAGATTCAAAGAGAGTGAGATGCCAGCTCCTTTCATTCAGTCAGTAGCTTCAATCATTTCTGGACGTTTTTCAATGGCAAAAATCAATGAATATTGTAAATGCACAAACAGTAATTTCTCCGCATTGCAAGGTGCAATTCTGAAATTTTTTGCTTTTTCCTGCTCCTCTTAGCATGATAAAGAAGATTCAAAGAGAGTGAGATGCCAGCTCCTTTCATTCAGTCAGTAGCTTCAAACATTTCTGGTATATGAATAACATGATGTTTTTCAATGGCAAAAATCAATGAATATTGTAAATGCACAAACAGTAATTTCTCCGCATTGCAAGGTGCAATTCTGAAATTTTTTGCTTTTTCCTGCTCCTCTTAGCATGATAAAGAAGATTCAAAGAGAGTGAGATGCCAGCTCCTTTCATTCAGTCAGTAGCTTCAATCATTTCTGGACGTTTTTCAATGGCAAAAATCAATGAATATTGTAAATGCACAAACAGTAATTTCTCCGCATTGCAAGGTGCAATTCTGAAATTTTTTGCTTTTTCCTGATCCTCTTAGCATGATAAAGAAGATTCAAAGAGAGTGAGATGCCAGCTTCTTTCATTCAGTCAGTAGCTTCAAACATTTCTGGGATATGAATAACATGATGTTTTTCAATGGCAAAAATTAATGAATATTGTAAATGCACAAACAGTAATTTCTCCGCATTGCAAAGTGCAATTCTGAAATTTTTTGCTTTTTCCTGCTCCTCTTAGCATGATAAAGAAGATTCAAAGAGAGTGAGATGCCAGCTCCTTTCATTCAGTCAGTAGCTTCAATCATTTCTGGACGTTTTTCAATGGCAAAAATCAATGAATATTGTAAATGCACAAACAGTAATTTCTCCGCATTGCAAGGTGCAATTCTGAAATTTTTTGCTTTTTCCTGCTCCTCTTAGCATGATAAAGAAGATTCAAAGAGAGTGAGATGCCAGCTCCTTTCATTCAGTCAGTAGCTTCAATCATTTCTGGACGTTTTTCAATGGCAAAAATCAATGAATATTGTAAATGCACAAACAGTAATTTCTCCGCATTGCAAGGTGCAATTCTGAAATTTTTTGCTTTTTCCTGCTCCTCTTAGCATGATAAAGAAGATTCAAAGAGAGTGAGATGCCAGCTCCTTTCATTCAGTCAGTAGCTTCAATCATTTCTGGTATATGAATAACATGATGTTTTTCAATGGCAAAAATCAATGAATATTGTAAATGCACAAACAGTAATTTCTCCGCATTGCAAGTTGCAATTCTGAAATTTTTTGCTTTTTCCTGCTCCTCTTAGCATGATAAAGAAGATTCAAAGAGAGTGAGATTCCAGCTCCTTTCATTCAGTCAGTAGCTTCAATCATTTCTGGACGTTTTTCAGTGGCAAAAATCAATGAATATTGTAAATGCACAAACAGTAATTTCTCCGCATTGCAAGGTGTAATTCTGAAATTTTTTGCTTTTTCCTGCTCCTCTTAGCATGATAAAGAAGATTCAAAGAGAGTGAGATGCCAGCTCCTTTCATTCAGTCAGTAGCTTCAATCATTTCTGGACGTTTTTCAATGGCAAAAATCAATGAATATTGTAAATGCACAAACAGTAATTTCTCCGCATTGCAAGATGCAATTCTGAAATTTTTTGCTTTTTCCTGCTCCTCTTAGCATGATAAAAAAGATTCAAAGAGAGTGAGATGCCAGCTCCTTTCATTCAGTCAGTAGCTTCAATCATTTCTGGACGTTTTTCAATGGCAAAAATCAATGAATATTGTAAATGCACAAACAGTAATTTCTCCGCATTGCAAGGTGCAATTCTGAAATTTTTTGCTTTTTCCTGATCCTCTTAGCATGATAAAGAAGATTCAAAGAGAGTGAGATGCCAGCTCCTTTCATTCAGTCAGTAGCTTCAATCATTTCTGGTATATGAATAACATGATGTTTTTCAATGGCAAAAATCAATGAATATTGTAAATGCACAAACAGTAATTTCTCCGCATTGCAAGGTGCAATTCTGAAATTTTTTGCTTTTTCCTGCTCCTCTTAGCATGATAAAGAAGATTCAAAGAGAGTGAGATGCCAGCTCCTTTCATTCAGTCAGTAGCTTCAATCATTTCTGGACGTTTTTCAATGGCAAAAATCAATGAATATTGTAAATGCACAAACAGTAATTTCTCCGCATTGCAAGGTGCAATTCTGAAATTTTTTGCTTTTTCCTGCTCCTCTTAGCATGATAAAGAAGATTCAAAGAGAGTGAGATGCCAGCTCCTTTCATTCAGTCAGTAGCTTCAGTCATTTCTGGACGTTTTTCAATGGCAAAAATCAATGAATATTGTAAATGCACAAACAGTAATTTCTCCGCATTGCAAGGTGCAATTCTGAAATTTTTTGCTTTTTCCTGCTCCTCTTAGCATGATAAAGAAGATTCAAAGAGAGTGAGATGCCAGCTCCTTTCATTCAGTCAGTAGCTTCAAACATTTCTGGTATAAACATTTCTGGACGTTTTTCAATGGCAAAAATCAATGAATATTGTAAATGCACAAACAGTAATATCTCCACATTGCAAGGTGCAATTCTGAAATTTTTTGCTTTTTCCTGCTAATCCTAGCATGATAAAGAAGATTCAAATAGAGTGAGATGCCAGCTCCTTTCATTCAGTCAGTAGCTTCAAACATTTCTGGACGTTTTTCAATGGCAAAATTCAATGAATATTGTAAATGCACAAACAGTAATATCTCCACATTGCCAGGTGCCATTCTGAAATTTTTTGCTTTTTCCTGCTAATCCTAGCATGATAAAGAAGATTCAAAGAGAGTGAGATGCCAGCTCCTTTCATTCAGTCAGTAGCTTCAATCATTTCTGGACGTTTTTCAATGGCAAAAATCAATGAATATTGTAAATGCACAAACAGTAATTTCTCCGCATTGCAAGGTGCAATTCTGAAATTTTTTGCTTTTTCCTGCTCCTCTTAGCATGATAAAGAAGATTCAAAGAGAGTGAGATGCCAGCTCCTTTCATTCAGTCAGTAGCTTCAATCATTTCTGGACGTTTTTCAATGGCAAAAATCAATGAATATTGTAAATGCACAAACAGTAATTTCTCCGCATTGCAAGGTGCAATTCTGAAATTTTTTGCTTTTTCCTGCTCCTCTTAGCATGATAAAGAAGATTCAAAGAGAGTGAGATGCCAGCTCCTTTCATTCAGTCAGTAGCTTCAATCATTTCTGGTATATGAATAACATGATGTTTTTCAATGGCAAAAATCAATGAATATTGTAAATGCACAAACAGTAATTTCTCCGCATTGCAAGGTGCAATTCTGAAATTTTTTGCTTTTTCCTGCTCCTCTTAGCATGATAAAGAAGATTCAAAGAGAGTGAGATGCCAGCTCCTTTCATTCAGTCAGTAGCTTCAATCATTTCTGGACGTTTTTCAATGGCAAAAATCAATGAATATTGTAAATGCACAAACAGTAATTTCTCCGCATTGCAAGATGCAATTCTGAAATTTTTTGCTTTTTCCTGCTCCTCTTAGCATGATAAAGAAGATTCAAAGAGAGTGAGATGCCAGCTCCTTTCATTCAGTCAGTAGCTTCAGTCATTTCTGGACGTTTTTCAATGCAAAAATCAATGAATATTGTAAATGCACAAACAGTAATTTCTCCGCATTGCAAGGTGCAATTCTGAAATTTTTTGCTTTTTCCTGCTCCTCAGCATGATAAAGAAGATTCAAAGAGAGTGAGATGCCAGCTCCTTTCATTCAGTCAGTAGCTTCAATCATTTCTGGTATATGAATAACATGATGTTTTTCAATGGCAAAAATCAATGAATATTGTAAATGCACAAACAGTAATTTCTCCGCATTGCAAGGTGCAATTCTGAAATTTTTTGCTTTTTCCTGCTCCTCTTAGCATGATAAAGAAGATTCAAAGAGAGTGAGATGCCAGCTCCTTTCATTCAGTCAGTAGCTTCAATCATTTCTGGATGTTTTTCAATGGCAAAAATCAATGAATATTGTAAATGCACAAACAGTAATTTCTCCGCATTGCAAGGTGCAATTCTGAAATTTCTTGCATCTTCCTGCTCCTCTTAGCATGATAAAGAAGATTCAAAGAGAATGAGATGCCAGCTCCTTTCATTCAGTCAGTAGCTTCAATCATTTCTGGACGTTTTTCAATGGCAAAAATCAATGAATATTGTAAATGCACAAACAGTAATTTCTCCGCATTGCAAGGTGCAATTCTGAAATTTTTTGCTTTTTCCTGCTCCTCTTAGCATGATAAAGAAGATTCAAAGAGAGTGAGATGCCAGCTCCTTTCATTCAGTCAGTAGCTTCAAACATTTCTGGTATATGAATAACATGATGTTTTTCAATGGCAAAAATCAATGAATATTGTAAATGCACAAACAGTAATTTCTCCGCATTGCAAGGTGCAATTCTGAAATTTTTTGCTTTTTCCTGCTCCTCTTAGCATGATAAAGAAGATTCAAAGAGAGTGAGATGCCAGCTCCTTTCATTCAGTCAGTAGCTTCAATCATTTCTGGACGTTTTTCAATGGCAAAAATCAATGAATATTGTAAATGCACAAACAGTAATTTCTCCGCATTGCAAGGTGCAATTCTGAAATTTTTTGCTTTTTCCTGCTCCTCTTAGCATGATAAAGAAGATTCAAAGAGAGTGAGATGCCAGCTTCTTTCATTCAGTCAGTAGCTTCAAACATTTCTGGGATATGAATAACATGATGTTTTTCAATGGCAAAAATTAATGAATATTGTAAATGCACAAACAGTAATTTCTCCGCATTGCAAGGTGCAATTCTGAAATTTTTTGCTTTTTCCTGCTCCTCTTAGCATGATAAAGAAGATTCAAAGAGAGTGAGATGCCAGCTCCTTTCATTCAGTCAGTAGCTTCAATCATTTCTGGACGTTTTTCAATGGCAAAAATCAATGAATATTGTAAATGCACAAACAGTAATTTCTCCGCATTGCAAGGTGCAATTCTGAAATTTTTTGCTTTTTCCTGCTCCTCTTAGCATGATAAAGAAGATTCAAAGAGAGTGAGATGCCAGCTCCTTTCATTCAGTCAGTAGCTTCAATCATTTCTGGACGTTTTTCAATGGCAAAAATCAATGAATATTGTAAATGCACAAACAGTAATTTCTCCGCATTGCAAGGTGCAATTCTGAAATTTTTTGCTTTTTCCTGCTCCTCTTAGCATGATAAAGAAGATTCAAAGAGAGTGAGATGCCAGCTCCTTTCATTCAGTCAGTAGCTTCAATCATTTCTGGTATATGAATAACATGATGTTTTTCAATGGCAAAAATCAATGAATATTGTAAATGCACAAACAGTAATTTCTCCGCATTGCAAGTTGCAATTCTGAAATTTTTTGCTTTTTCCTGCTCCTCTTAGCATGATAAAGAAGATTCAAAGAGAGTGAGATTCCAGCTCCTTTCATTCAGTCAGTAGCTTCAATCATTTCTGGACGTTTTTCAATGGCAAAAATCAATGAATATTGTAAATGCACAAACAGTAATTTCTCCGCATTGCAAGGTGCAATTCTGAAATTTTTTGCTTTTTCCTGCTCCTCTTAGCATGATAAAGAAGATTCAAAGAGAGTGAGATGCCAGCTCCTTTCATTCAGTCAGTAGCTTCAATCATTTCTGGACGTTTTTCAATGGCAAAAATCAATGAATATTGTAAATGCACAAACAGTAATTTCTCCGCATTGCAAGATGCAATTCTGAAATTTTTTGCTTTTTCCTGCTCCTCTTAGCATGATAAAGAAGATTCAAAGAGAGTGAGATGCCAGCTCCTTTCATTCAGTCAGTAGCTTCAATCATTTCTGGATGTTTTTCAATGGCAAAAATCAATGAATATTGTAAATGCACAAACAGTAATTTCTCCGCATTGCAAGGTGCAATTCTGAGATTTTTTGCTTTTTCCTGCTCCTCTTAGCATGATAAAGAAGATTCAAAGAGAGTGAGATGCCAGCTCCTTTCATTCAGTCAGTAGCTTCAATCATTTCTGGTATATGAATAACATGATGTTTTTCAATGGCAAAAATCAATGAATATTGTAAATGCACAAACAGTAATTTCTCCGCATTGCAAGGTGCAATTCTGAAATTTTTTGCTTTTTCCTGCTCCTCTTAGCATGATAAAGAAGATTCAAAGAGAGTGAGATGCCAGCTCCTTTCATTCAGTCAGTAGCTTCAATCATTTCTGGACGTTTTTCAATGGCAAAAATCAATGAATATTGTAAATGCACAAACTGTAATTTCTCCGCATTGCAAGGTGCAATTCTGAAATTTTTTGCTTTTTCCTGCTCCTCTTAGCATGATAAAGAAGATTCAAAGAGAGTGAGATGCCAGCTCCTTTCATTCAGTCAGTAGCTTCAGTCATTTCTGGACGTTTTTCAATGGCAAAAATCAATGAATATTGTTAATGCACAAACAGTAATTTCTCCGCATTGCAAGGTGCAATTCTGAAATTTTTTGCTTTTTCCTGCTCCTCTTAGCATGATAAAGAAGATTCAAAGAGAGTGAGATGCCAGCTCCTTTCATTCAGTCAGTAGCTTCAATCATTTCTGGTATATGAATAACATGATGTTTTTCAATGGCAAAAATCAATGAATATTGTAAATGCACAAACAGTAATTTCTCCGCATTGCAAGGTGCAATTCTGAAATTTTTTGCTTTTTCCTGCTCCTCTTAGCATGATAAAGAAGATTCAAAGAGAGTGAGATGCCAGCTCCTTTCATTCAGTCAGTAGCTTCAATCATTTCTGGACGTTTTTCAATGGCAAAAATCAATGAATATTGTAAATGCACAAACAGTAATTTCTCCGCATTGCAAGATGCAATTCTGAAATTTTTTGCTTTTTCCTGCTCATCTTAGCATGATAAAGAAGATTCAAAGAGAGTGAGATGCCAGCTCCTTTCATTCAGTCAGTAGCTTCAATCATTTCTGGACGTTTTTCAATGGCAAAAATCAATGAATATTGTAAATGCACAAACAGTAATTTCTCCGCATTGCAAGGTGCAATTCTGAAATTTTTTGCTTTTTCCTGCTCCTCTTAGCATGATAAAGAAGATTCAAAGAGAGTGAGATGCCAGCTCCTTTCATTCAGTCAGTAGCTTCAATCATTTCTGGTATATGAATAACATGATGTTTTTCAATGGCAAAAATCAATGAATATTGTAAATGCACAAACAGTAATTTCTCCGCATTGCAAGGTGCAATTCTGAAATTTTTTGCTTTTTCCTGCTCCTCTTAGCATGATAAAGAAGATTCAAAGAGAGTGAGATGCCAGCTCCTTTCATTCAGTCAGTAGCTTCAATCATTTCTGGACGTTTTTCAATGGCAAAAATCAATGAATATTGTAAATGCACAAACTGTAATTTCTCCGCATTGCAAGGTGCAATTCTGAAATTTTTTGCTTTTTCCTGCTCCTCTTAGCATGATAAAGAAGATTCAAAGAGAGTGAGATGCCAGCTCCTTTCATTCAGTCAGTAGCTTCAGTCATTTCTGGACGTTTTTCAATGGCAAAAATCAATGAATATTGTAAATGCACAAACAGTAATTTCTCCGCATTGCAAGGTGCAATTCTGAAATTTTTTGCTTTTTCCTGCTCCTCTTAGCATGATAAAGAAGATTCAAAGAGAGTGAGATGCCAGCTCCTTTCATTCAGTCAGTAGCTTCAAACATTTCTGGTATAAACATTTCTGGACGTTTTTCAATGGCAAAAATCAATGAATATTGTAAATGCACAAACAGTAATATCTCCACATTGCAAGGTGCAATTCTGAAATTTTTTGCTTTTTCCTGCTAATCCTAGCATGATAAAGAAGATTCAAATAGAGTGAGATGCCAGCTCCTTTCATTCAGTCAGTAGCTTCAAACATTTCTGGACGTTTTTCAATGGCAAAATTCAATGAATATTGTAAATGCACAAACAGTAATATCTCCACATTGCCAGGTGCAATTCTGAAATTTTTTGCTTTTTCCTGCTAATCCTAGCATGATAAAGAAGATTCAAAGAGAGTGAGATGCCAGCTCCTTTCATTCAGTCAGTAGCTTCAATCATTTCTGGACGTTTTTCAATGGCAAAAATCAATGAATATTGTAAATGCACAAACAGTAATTTCTCCGCATTGCAAGGTGCAATTCTGAAATTTTTTGCTTTTTCCTGCTCCTCTTAGCATGATAAAGAAGATTCAAAGAGAGTGAGATGCCAGCTCCTTTCATTCAGTCAGTAGCTTCAATCATTTCTGGACGTTTTTCAATGGCAAAAATCAATGAATATTGTAAATGCACAAACAGTAATTTCTCCGCATTGCAAGGTGCAATTCTGAAATTTTTTGCTTTTTCCTGCTCCTCTTAGCATGATAAAGAAGATTCAAAGAGAGTGAGATGCCAGCTCCTTTCATTCAGTCAGTAGCTTCAATCATTTCTGGTATATGAATAACATGATGTTTTTCAATGGCAAAAATCAATGAATATTGTAAATGCACAAACAGTAATTTCTCCGCATTGCAAGGTGCAATTCTGAAATTTTTTGCTTTTTCCTGCTCCTCTTAGCATGATAAAGAAGATTCAAAGAGAGTGAGATGCCAGCTCCTTTCATTCAGTCAGTAGCTTCAATCATTTCTGGACGTTTTTCAATGGCAAAAATCAATGAATATTGTAAATGCACAAACAGTAATTTCTCCGCATTGCAAGATGCAATTCTGAAATTTTTTGGTTTTTCCTGCTCCTCTTAGCATGATAAAGAAGATTCAAAGAGAGTGAGATGCCAGCTCCTTTCATTCAGTCAGTAGCTTCAGTCATTTCTGGACGTTTTTCAATGGCAAAAATCAATGAATATTGTAAATGCACAAACAGTAATTTCTCCGCATTGCAAGGTGCAATTCTGAAATTTTTTGCTTTTTCCTGCTCCTCTTAGCATGATAAAGAAGATTCAAAGAGAGTGAGATGCCAGCTCCTTTCTTTCAGTCAGTAGCTTCAAACATTTCTGGTATAAACATTTCTGGACGTTTTTCAATGGCAAAAATCAATGAATATTGTAAATGCACAAACAGTAATATCTCCACATTGCAAGGTGCAATGCTGAAATTTTTTGCTTTTTCCTGCTAATCCTAGCATGATAAAGAAGATTCAAATAGAGTGAGATGCCAGCTCCTTTCATTCAGTCAGTAGCTTCAAACATTTCTGGACGTTTTTCATTGGCAAAAATCAATGAATATTGTAAATGCACAAACAGTAATATCTCCACATTGCAAGGTGCAATTCTGAAATTTTTTGCTTTTTCCTGCTAATCCTAGCATGATAAAGAAGATTCAAAGAGAGTGAGATGTCTGCTCCTTTCATTCAGTCAGTAGCTTCAAACATTTCTGGTATATGAATAACATGATGTTTTTCAATGGCAAAAATCAATGAATATTGTAAATGCACAAACAGTAATATCTCCACATTGCAAGGTGCAATTCTGAAATTTTTTGCTTTTTCCTGCTAATCCTAGCATGATAAAGAAGATTCAAAGAGAGTGAGATGCCAGCTCCTTTCATTCAGTCAGTAGCTTCAAACATTTCTGGACGTTTTTCAATGGCAAAAATCAATGAATATTGTAAATGCACAAACAGTAATATCTCCACATTGCAAGGTGCAATTCTGAAATTTTTTGCTTTTTCCTGCTACTGCTAGCATGATAAAGAAGATTCAAAGAGAGTGAGATGCCAGCTCCTTTCATTCAGTCAGTAGCTTCAATCATTTCTGGACGTTTTTCAATGGCAAAAATCAATGAATATTGTAAATGCACAAACAGTAATTTCTCCGCATTGCAAGGTGCAATTCTGAAATTTTTTGCTTTTTCCTGCTCCTCTTAGCATGATAAAGAAGATTCAAAGAGAGTGAGATGCCAGCTCCTTTCATTCAGTCAGTAGCTTCAAACATTTCTGGTATAAACATTTCTGGACGTTTTTCAATGGCAAAAATCAATGAATATTGTAAATGCACAAACAGTAATATCTCCACATTGCCAGGTGCAATTCTGAAATTTTTTGCTTTTTCCTGCTAACCCTAGCATGATAAAGAAGATTCAAAGAGAGTGAGATGCCAGCTCCTTTCATTCAGTCAGTAGCTTCAATCATTTCTGGACGTTTTTCAATGGCAAAAATCAATGAATATTGTAAATGCACAAACAGTAATTTCTCCGCATTGCAAGGTGCAATTCTGAAATTTTTTGCTTTTTCCTGCTCCTCTTAGCATGATAAAGAAGATTCAAAGAGAGTGAGATGCCAGCTCCTTTCATTCAGTCAGTAGCTTCAATCATTTCTGGACGTTTTTCAATGGCAAAAATCAATGAATATTGTAAATGCACAAACAGTAATTTCTCCGCATTGCAAGGTGCAATTCTGAAATTTTTTGCTTTTTCCTGCTCCTCTTAGCATGATAAAGAAGATTCAAAGAGAGTGAGATGCCAGCTCCTTTCATTCAGTCAGTAGCTTCAATCATTTCTGGTATATGAATAACATGATGTTTTTCAATGGCAAAAATCAATGAATATTGTAAATGCACAAACAGTAATTTCTCCGCATTGCAAGGTGCAATTCTGAAATTTTTTGCTTTTTCCTGCTCCTCTTAGCATGATAAAGAAGATTCAAAGAGAGTGAGATGCCAGCTCCTTTCATTCAGTCAGTAGCTTCAATCATTTCTGGACGTTTTTCAATGGCAAAAATCAATGAATATTGTAAATGCACAAACAGTAATTTCTCCGCATTGCAAGATGCAATTCTGAAATTTTTTGGTTTTTCCTGCTCCTCTTAGCATGATAAAGAAGATTCAAAGAGAGTGAGATGCCAGCTCCTTTCATTCAGTCAGTAGCTTCAGTCATTTCTGGACGTTTTTCAATGGCAAAAATCAATGAATATTGTAAATGCACAAACAGTAATTTCTCCGCATTGCAAGGTGCAATTCTGAAATTTTTTGCTTTTTCCTGCTCCTCTTAGCATGATAAAGAAGATTCAAAGAGAGTGAGATGCCAGCTCCTTTCTTTCAGTCAGTAGCTTCAAACATTTCTGGTATAAACATTTCTGGACGTTTTTCAATGGCAAAAATCAATGAATATTGTAAATGCACAAACAGTAATATCTCCACATTGCAAGGTGCAATGCTGAAATTTTTTGCTTTTTCCTGCTAATCCTAGCATGATAAAGAAGATTCAAATAGAGTGAGATGCCAGCTCCTTTCATTCAGTCAGTAGCTTCAAACATTTCTGGACGTTTTTCATTGGCAAAAATCAATGAATATTGTAAATGCACAAACAGTAATATCTCCACATTGCAAGGTGCAATTCTGAAATTTTTTGCTTTTTCCTGCTAATCCTAGCATGATAAAGAAGATTCAAAGAGAGTGAGATGTCAGCTCCTTTCATTCAGTCAGTAGCTTCAAACATTTCTGGTATATGAATAACATGATGTTTTTCAATGGCAAAAATCAATGAATATTGTAAATGCACAAACAGTAATATCTCCACATTGCAAGGTGCAATTCTGAAATTTTTTGCTTTTTCCTCCTAATCCTAGCATGATAAAGAAGATTCAAAGAGAGTGAGATGCCAGCTCCTTTCATTCAGTCAGTAGCTTCAAACATTTCTGGACGTTTTTCAATGGCAAAAATCAATGAATATTGTAAATGCACAAACAGTAATATCTCCACATTGCAAGGTGCAATTCTGAAATTTTTTGCTTTTTCCTGCTACTCCTAGCATGATAAAGAAGATTCAAAGAGAGTGAGATGCCAGCTCCTTTCATTCAGTCAGTAGCTTCAATCCTTTCTGGACGTTTTTCAATGGCAAAAATCAATGAATATTGTAAATGCACAAACAGTAATTTCTCCGCATTGCAAGGTGCAATTCTGAATTTTTTTGCTTTTTCCTGCTCCTCTTAGCATGGTAAAGAAGATTCAAAGAGAGTGAGATGCCAGCTCCTTTCATTCAGTCAGTAGCTTCAGTCATTTCTGGACGTTTTTCAATGGCAAAAATCAATGAATATTGTAAATGCACAAAAAGTAATTTCTCCGCATTGCAAGGTGCAATTCTGAAATTTTTTGCTTTTTCCTGCTCCTCTTAGCATGATAAAGAAGATTCAAAGAGAGTGAGATGCCAGCTCCTTTCATTCAGTCAGTAGCTTCAAACATTTCTGGTATAAACATTTCTGGACGTTTTTCAATGGCAAAAATCAATGAATATTGTAAATGCACAAACAGTAATATCTCCACATTGCAAGGTGCAATTCTGAAATTTTTTGCTTTTTCCTGCTAATCCTAGCATGATAAAGAAGATTCAAATAGAGTGAGATGCCAGCTCCTTTCATTCAGTCAGTAGCTTCAAACATTTCTGGACGTTTTTCAATGGCAAAATTCAATGAATATTGTAAATGCACAAACAGTAATATCTCCACATTGCAAGGTGCAATTCTGAAATTTTTTGCTTTTTCCTGCTAATCCTAGCATGATAAAGAAGATTCAAAGAGAGTGAGATGCCGGCTCCTTTCATTCAGTCAGTAGCTTCAATCATTTCTGGACGTTTTTCAATGGCAAAAATCAATGAATATTGTAAATGCACAAACAGTAATTTCTCCGCATTGCAAGGTGCAATTCTGAAATTTTTTGCTTTTTCCTGCTCCTCTTAGCATGATAAAGAAGATTCAAAGAGAGTGAGATGCCAGCTCCTTTCATTCAGTCAGTAGCTTCAATCATTTCTGGATGTTTTTCAATGGCAAAAATCAATGAATATTGTAAATGTACAAACAGTAATTTCTCCGCATTGCAAGGTGCAATTCTGAAATTTTTTGCTTTTTCCTGCTCCTCTTAGCATGATAAAGAAGATTCAAAGAGAGTGAGATGCCAGCTCCTTTCATTCAGTCAGTAGCTTCAATCATTTCTGGTATATGAATAACATGATGTTTTTCAATGGCAAAAATCAATGAATATTGTAAATGCACAAACAGTAATTTCTCCGCATTGCAAGGTGCAATTCTGAAATTTTTTGCTTTTTCCTGCTCCTCTTAGCATGATAAAGAAGATTCAAAGAGAGTGAAATGCCAGCTCCTTTCATTCAGTCAGTAGCTTCAATCATTTCTGGACGTTTTTCAATGGCAAAAATCAATGAATATTGTAAATGCACAAACAGTAATTTCTCCGCATTGCAAGATGCAATTCTGAAATTTTTTGCTTTTTCCTGCTCCTCTTAGCATGATAAAGAAGATTCAAAGAGAGTGAGATGCCAGCTCCTTTCATTCAGTCAGTAGCTTCAGTCATTTCTGGACGTTTTTCAATGGCAAAAATCAATGAATATTGTAAATGCACAAACAGTAATTTCTCCGCATTGCAAAGTGCAATTCTGAAATGTTTTGCTTTTTCCTGCTCCTCTTAGCATGATAAAGAAGATTCAAAGAGAGTGAGATGCCAGCTCCTTTCATTCAGTCAGTAGCTTCAAACATTTCTGGTATAAACATTTCTGGATGTTTTTCAATGGCAAAAATCAATGAATATTGTAAATGCACAAACAGTAATATCTCCACATTGCAAGGTGCAATGCTGAAATTTTTTGCTTTTTCCTGCTAATCCTAGGATGATAAAGAAGATTCAAATAGAGTGAGATGCCAGCTCCTTTCATTCAGTCAGTAGCTTCAAACATTTCTGGACGTTTTTCAATGGCAAAAATCAATGAATATTGTAAATGCACAAACAGTAATATCTCCACATTGCAAGGTGCAATTCTGAAATTTTTTGCTTTTTCCTGCTAATCCTAGCATGATAAAGAAGATTCAAAGAGAGTGAGATGTCAGCTCCTTTCATTCAGTCAGTAGCTTCAAACATTTCTGGTATATGAATAACATGATGTTTTTCAATGGCAAAAATCAATGAATATTGTAAATGCACAAACAGTAATATCTCCACATTGCAAGGTGCAATTCTGAAATTTTTTGCTTTTTCCTGCTAATCCTAGCATGATAAAGAAGATTCAAAGAGAGTGAGATGCCAGCTCCTTTCATTCAGTCAGTAGCTTCAAACATTTCTGGACGTTTTTCAATGGCAAAAATCAATGAATATTGTAAATGCACAAACAGTAATATCTCCACATTGCAAGGTGCAATTCTGAAATTTTTTGCTTTTTCCTGCTACTCCTAGCATGATAAAGAAGATTCAAAGAGAGTGAGATGCCAGCTCCTTTCATTCAGTCAGTAGCTTCAAACATTTCTGGACGTTTTTCAATGGCAAAAATCAATGAATATTGTAAATGCACAAACAGTAATATCTCCACATTGCAAGGTGCAATTCTGAAATTTTTTGCTTTTTCCTGCTAATCCTAGCATGATAAAGAAGATTCAAAGAGAGTGAGATGCCAGCTCCTTTCATTCAGTCAGTAGCTTCAAACATTTCTGGACGTTTTTCAATGGCAAAAATCAATGAATATTGTAAATGCACAAACAGTAATTTCTCCGCATTGCAAGGTGCAATTCTGAAATTTTTTGCTTTTTCCTGCTCCTCTTAGCATGATAAAGAAGATTCAAAGAGAGTGAGATGCCAGCTCCTTTCATTCAGTCAGTAGCTTCAATCATTTCTGGTATATGAATAACATGATGTTTTTCAATGGCAAAAATCAATGAATATTGTAAATGCACAAAC
The DNA here is from genome assembly GCF_046119375.1 of Phyllobates terribilis. Lineage (NCBI taxonomy): Eukaryota > Metazoa > Chordata > Amphibia > Anura > Dendrobatidae > Phyllobates > Phyllobates terribilis. The sequence continues at coordinate 237,329 of NW_027364393.1, forward strand.
AGTAATTTCTCCGCATTGCAAGGTGCAATTCTGAAATTTTTTGCTTTTTCCTGCTCCTCTTAGCATGATAAAGAAGATTCAAAGAGAGTGAGATGCCAGCTCCTTTCATTCAGTCAGTAGCTTCAATCATTTCTGGACGTTTTTCAATGGCAAAAATCAATGAATATTGTAAATGCACAAACAGTAATTTCTCCGCATTGCAAGGTGCAATTCTGAAATTTTTTGCTTTTTCCTGCTCCTCTTAGCATGATAAACAAGATTCAAAGAGAGTGAGATGCCAGCTCCTTTCATTCAGTCAGTAGCTTCAATCATTTCTGGACGTTTTTCAATGGCAAAAATCAATGAATATTGTAAATGCACAAACAGTAATTTCTCCGCATTGCAAGGTGCAATTCTGAAATTTTTTGCTTTTTCCTGCTCCTCTTAGCATGATAAAGAAGATTCAAAGAGAGTGAGATGCCAGCTCCTTTCATTCAGTCAGTAGCTTCAAACATTTCTGGTATATGAATAACATGATGTTTTTCAATGGCAAAAATCAATGAATATTGTAAATGCACAAACAGTAATTTCTCCGCATTGCAAGGTGCAAGTCTGAAATTTTTTGCTTTTTCCTGCTCCTCTTAGCATGATAAAGAAGATTCAAAGAGAGTGAGATGCCAGCTACTTTCATTCAGTCAGTAGCTTCAATCATTTCTGGACGTTTTTCAATGGTAAAAATCAATGAATATTGTAAATGCACAAACAGTAATTTCTCCACATTGCAAGGTGCAATTCTGAAATTTTTTGCTTTTTCCTGCTCCTCTTAGCATGATAAAGAAGATTCAAAGAGAGTGAGATGCCAGCTCCTTTCATTCAGTCAGTAGCTTCAAACATTTCTGGTATATGAATAACATGATGTTTTTCAATGGCAAAAATCAATGAATATTGTAAATGCACAAACAGTAATTTCTCTGGATTGCAAGGTGCAATTCTGAAATTTTTTGCTTTTTCCTGCTCCTCTTAGCATGATAAAGAAGATTCAAAGAGAGTGAGATGCCAGCTACTTTCATTCAGTCAGTAGCTTCAATCATTTCTGGACGTTTTTCAATGGTAAAAATCAATGAATATTGTAAATGCACAAACAGTAATTTCTCCACATTGCAAGGTGCAATTCTGAAATTTTTTGCTTTTTCCTGCTCCTCTTAGCATGATAAAGAAGATTCAAAGAGAGTGAGATGCCAGCTCCTTTCATTCAGTCAGTAGCTTCAAACATTTCTGGTATATGAATAACATGATGTTTTTCAATGGCAAAAATCAATGAATATTGTAAATGCACAAACAGTAATTTCTCCGCATTGCAAGGTGCAATTCTGAAATTTTTTGCTTTTTCCTGCTCCACTTAGCATGATAAAGAAGATTCAAAGAGAGTGAGATGCCAGCTCCTTTCATTCAGTCAGTAGCTTCAATCATTTCTGGACGTTTTTCAATGGCAAAAATCAATGAATATTGTAAATGCACAAACAGTAATTTCTCCGCATTGCAAGGTGCAATTCTGAAATTTTTTGCTTTTTCCTGCTCCTCTTAGCATGACAAAGAAGATTCAAAGAGAGTAAGATGCCAGCTCCTTTCATTCAGTCAGTAGCTTCTATCATTTCTGGTATATGAATAACATGATGTTTTTCAATGGCAAAAATCAATGAATATTGTAAATGCACAAACAGTAATTTCTCCGCATTGCAAGGTGCAATTCTGAAATTTTTTGCTTTTTCCTGCTCCTCTTAGCATGATAAAGAAGATTCAAAGAGAGTGAGATGCCAGCTCCTTTCATTCAGTCAGTAGCTTCAATCATTTCTGGACGTTTTTCAATGGCAAAAATCAATGAATATTGTAAATGCACAAACAGTAATTTCTCCGCATTGCAAGGTGCAATTCTGAAATTTTTTGCTTTTTCCTGCTCCTCTTAGCATGATAAAGAAGATTCAAAGAGAGTGAGATGCCAGCTCCTTTCATTCAGTCAGTAGCTTCAATCATTTCTGGATGTTTTTCAATGGCAAAAATCAATGAATATTGTAAATGCACAAACTGTAATTTCTCCGCATTGCAAGGTGCAATTCTGAAATTTTTTGCTTTTTCCTGCTCCTCTTAGCATGATAAAGAAGATTCAAAGAGAGTGAGATGCCAGCTCCTTTCATTCAGTCAGTAGCTTCAATCATTTCTGGACGTTTTTCAATGGCAAAAATCAATGAATATTGTAAATGCACAAACAGTAATTTCTCCGCATTGCAAGGTGCAATTCTGAAATTTTTTGCTTTTTCCTGCTCCTCTTAGCATGATAAAGAAGATTCAAAGAGAGTGAGATGCCAGCTCCTTTCATTCAGTCAGTACCTTCAATCATTTCTGGATGTTTTTCAATGGCAAAAATCAATGAATATTGTAAATGCACAAACAGTAATTTCTCCGCATTGCAAGGTGCAATTCTGAAATTTTTTGCTTTTTCCCGCTCCTCTTAGCATGATAAAGAAGATTCAAAGAGAGTGAGGTGCCAGCTCCTTTCATTCAGTCAGTAGCTTCAAACATTTCTGGTATATGAATAACATGTTTTTCAATGGCAAAAATCATTGAATATTGTAAATGCACAAACAGTAATTTCTCCGCATTGCAAGGTGCAATTCTGAAATTTTTTGATTTTTCCTGCTCCTCTTAGCATGATAAAGAAGATTCAAAGAGAGTGAGATGCCAGCTCCTTTCATTCAGTCAGTAGCTTCAATCATTTCTGGACGTTTTTCAATGGCAAAAATCAATGAATATTGTAAATGCACAAACAGTAATTTCTCCGCATTGCAAGGTGCAATTCTGAAATTTTTTGCTTTTTCCTGCTCCTCTTAGCATGATAAAGAAGATTCAAAGAGAGTGAGATGCCAGCTCCTTTCATTCAGTCAGTAGCTTCAATCATTTCTGGACGTTTTTCAATGGCAAAAATCAATGAATATTGTAAATGCACAAACAGTAATTTCTCCGCATTGCAAGGTGCAATTCTGAAATTTTTTGCTTTTTCCTGCTCCTCTTAGCATGATAAAGAAGATTCAAAGAGAGTGAGATGCCAGCTCCTTTCATTCAGTCAGTAGCTTCAAACATTTCTGGTATATGAATAACATGATGTTTTTCAATGGCAAAAATCAATGAATATTGTAAATGCACAAACAGTAATTTCTCCGCATTGCAAGGTGCAAGTCTGAAATTTTTTGCTTTTTCCTGCTCCTCTTAGCATGATAAAGAAGATTCAA